>NW_020885000.1:498203-666871 GCF_003945725.1 Corapipo altera
TGGTGTGGGAAGGGCTCTGGGTGCTGGGGGCTGTGGTGTGGGAAGGGCTCTGGGTGCTGGGGGCTGTGGTGTGGGAAGGGCTCTGGGTGCTGAGGCTGGGACAATGCGGGGATTCAGCAGACCGGGGGTAATGCAGCGCGAGTGGGGCTGCGAGAGGCCCTGAATAGGCCAGGCTGTGCTGGAGAAGAATGAGGGGTAGGCAGAAGGCAAGCTAGTGTTTCATGGTCATCTTATGTTACACTTCAGCCTTTCAAAGAGTGTCTGGAGCTGGTTGAATGAACCTCTCTTGCACAGCGAATGCGAGAGCCCAGAGACAAAGAGGACTCTTGTCACTCGCAGGCCCCTTTGGGGAATAAAAGCCATTGTCACATGAACAGGGGCAGTCTGGCAGGCTGTGCATGCTTCAGTGCCCCATGATATCGCTAAGTCTCAGCAGAAATCACATTCAGGGCCCTGTCAGCTTTGATTAGCGGGGTCTCATGACTTAATGTGCTGCGATATTTCATGTCTAAGGGTGGCGGCTGTCTTTCTGGGGGATGAATGCCCTCTATTGTCCACTGAGTTATTTTATTTACATTTTTTTAAACAGCTTATAAAGGTAAAAAGATAGCTGTGCTTAAAGAAAAAAATCAAATTCCTTTGCTTCTGGATCAGCAGTGAGTGCTGCTCGGGTCAGATACAGTGAAACTTGTTTTCACAGTCAGCATCAAAGTTCTCGTCTTGTTTAACAGCTTTATAGTAAATTCTGAACAGGTGGCAATGGAGCTGGGTTTAGGAAGGAAACAATAAATAATCTTTTTAGCCTCTGACAACCAGAAATATTCTTGGGCCTGAGGGACCTCCCACTCCAGCCTCTCTGTGTCAGTGATTCGCAGCATTTCTCTCCCCTTCATCACTTTGCTTCTTAAACAAGAATATTGGATGAAGCTGGTAACATTTTGTTTTTAAGAGGCTTTTCGGTTGCTGTCCATTCAGATTTCTCTGTTTTCAAAAGCAGAGTATAATTTCTTTATTAATGTTTCATCCATTAATTTCTACATATAAGTAAGGATCATTCCATATGTGAAATTTGATTAATGTTTGCTCTTTCAATTAAGATAATGTGGGTTATCTATTAGAGTTCAGTAGTTAAAATTTACCATAAAATATGTTGGAGTACCCAGAGAAAAAGCTGTTTAGACACAGAATTTCAAGTTTTTGTCAGCAATACATACTCCTACAGATGTAATAGAAAGAGGGATGGTTGACCAGAGTTAAACTTAAAGGAGCACAAATACTCAAAGGTGTAACAATGACCAGTTCAATCCCCACCATGACCTTCACTTTCAGTGCTATGATGCTTTGAACACCAAGTTAGGGATGTTGGTGTTTGTAGTCCTACTTCATACGTAGTGCTAGAGTGCACACAATGTATCATTGCAGATCTGTCAGTAGAGATCAGTGTTGGCATTGATCAGATTCTGGATTCCTTCACTCTGACTTTTTTTGGGCTGTTCTCAGGCCAGGGAAATGTCTCTGATACTGCTGCTTCCCTCCATTCACCACCTTAATTATACAAAGGCTTGTTCAACTTTTGCTATGTTTTAAAGCATGTGCATTTGACTTTCCTTGTTTCTTTTAAATTGAGAATTATAATGGATAGGAAAACTAAGGAAAATGTTACGGCAGTTTTTTCTCACTTAAAGATGATGATGTTAGTCTCAACCATTTTTTCCTATTAACTTGCTCTGCTGCTCAAGGACAGCTTTACTGGCACATTTCCTGCCAGATGATGCCACTCCAGAGCAGAGGGAGCCAAACCCACAGGCCATGCACGGGCCACTGCCACCTGCTCCCGACCCTGTGGCTTTGGGAGTGGCTCTGCTCTTGGCCTCTGCCTGGGGAATGACGGGGAAGGAGCTTGAACGATGCTGGGAAATCGTAAATGAGATGGTAGTGTTCTGCTCCTCCTGCCAGCACTTCTGGGCTCTGCGAGAAGCCGGGAGGATGAGCAGCAGATCCAGCCGTGCAGAGAATGTGGATTTGGGAAGGTGGGTGGCCTGAGCCCACAGGAGCCTTGGGCAGTGCTCCAAAGGAGTGCTCAAGGGGGCACTGACCAGTTAAACGCCATTTAAAACTGCTGAGTGACCTGAGGAAGACAAATCATAGAAGTGTTGGTCTCAGTTGCCTCCTCCCCTCACCTGTGCACAGGCATATTCCAACCTTGACTTTTACTTCTCCACCTCAAATCCTTTAGCTAGGAGTAACCTGTCACTGCTTCATGTAGATAGTCCCTTGAGAGTGGACCTGAGAAATCTTGTGTTTTCCTCATTTCTGCAGACCTTCTCCTCAGCCAGCTGTGTGTGTTGAGTGCCCTTTGAGCAGGAAGCAATCAACCATCGAACCTGATGTCATACACTGTGCAGGGATGCACTCAGAACTCCAGCAAAGCTGATGAGCTACAAGTTTGAAATGAGTGATTCCAAAACACAAACCAGATGTGCCCAGTGATTAATACCTGATGTGCCTTTTACTCAGTTATTTCTGCCATTATCCAAGCTTTGATCACTGTGATTTTCCTGGAGGTGACATTGGATCCTCCTCTGCAAAGTCTGGTTCTGTTGTTTGGTTTATTCTGTGGGTTTTCAGAAATTCGTTTGCCTTTGGTTCAGAAATAGTGCACTAAGTCAGGCACAGACTTATTTACCCTTGTGCTGTCCCAGCTTGCAAGCAGAGCTAAGTAACACAGGAGTCATCAGAAACCACTGGTATCTGTCGTGCATCACCACTCCAAGCAGTTCTACTGAAGAGGTTATTCTTCTGATGTGAACCCCACTGTGGGAAAATTGCTTAAATTGTCAGTGTAGACACCACCCAAGTGCACATGCCCTTGCAGATAAGATCTTATGTGGCTTCCTGCACCTCATGCTGTATGTGGAAAGAATAGTCATTTTTAGATGAGACAGAGCCAATTGCATTCAAAACAAGCCGAGAGGATCAGCTGTTGGTGCAGGGTGCTCTGGGCCGTGCACTCACCTCGAAACACTCTCCACTTTCCCATGCTCTCAGTGTTGCAATCGCGTGACAAGAGGAGTGTTCTGGTGCTCGTGGCTGGGCCTCGACATGTCAAGTTTGGGAAACTTCCCCCATCCTTTGGTCAATGCACCTACACACGGTTTAGGTAGAATTCAATGTAGCTTTGGATCTCCCCTGGGCTCAGCCAGCCCTTTGCTATATTTTAGGTGTCTGTCCTTGGGAGACTAAACTGTTGCAAAATGTCCAAATAGGATTTTTGCTTTCACCATCATTAAGTGAAAGAATGACCCAAAGCTCCCTGAGGATGAGAAGATTCAGGAGCTTTGACAGGATTTGAATTAGGTAATGGGCCATCAGCTTTTCTCCTGTACTAAGCAGTGGCTTCATCATGTAGCTCTCCTGTGTACACTTGGGAGTTCAAGGCAAGAGAGGGATCAGCATTCCCCACATTTGTTATCACCTGGGGTTTTAGTACAGGTTGAATATTGTTAGGTGCAGCAATAATGCTAATTATTGCTGTTATTAGATTACATGCTAGAAACTCTCTGTGTATGAAATGTATTTTTGTGAAAAGGCTCCTTGTACCACCAGCCCCGACAATAACACATTCTCTTTGGAGTTTGAGGGTGTGAGTAGACCCTGATAAGCTGCCAGTATCTCAGCATTCCCAGAGCTTCCCCACATTCCTGCATCCTAACTCGATTTTTTGCTCTTAATGGTCAGCTGGTGAAGTGGGGAGGGGGGTATCTGCTGCTGAGGATTTGTGTTGCCCCGCTGATCCAGCCTGAGGATCTACACTTAGATGAATGGGATTGCCACCTTCCAGCTCCCCTGGCTCACCTTCCAGCCCAGCCTGGGAGTGCAGCACTGCAGGTGTGGAATGCTGGTTCTGGGTGGGGAGGGGGATTCTCACCCGTTCTGTTACAGCCTCATTGAAGTGTTTGTTTTCTAACTACAAAATGAGCCTGCGAATGAGGTGTTGCTTTGCTGGAGATCTTATCAGCTATAAACAGACTGTTAAAAATAGAGTCATTTTACACAAAACTTGTTTGTGGAGTGAAACAATTCAAAACACGATAATAACAAAACAAAATCTTAAAATAGCTCGAAGTTGAGACCACAGACACAGCTGCCAAGTGCTTTCATCTTTATTACAGTTACTCATATCTCTTCTCTCGCTATTCCCATTGTAAACACGCTGATGTTATCTCTCTTGTCCTCCCTGTTCGGCTGCCAGCCCCTGTAACTGCACCCTGCGATTCAGCCTGGTGCTTGTTCCAGGGGCCCGGGTCATGCTGCTTCTTCCACGTTCAGTTCCAAGCGTGGACAAGGCTGCTGGTGTTCCCTGCTGAGGGAAGGTTCTGCCAGCAGCACTACTGGTGTGGCTGCTCCATCACCACCTTGAGCTGGAGGATGTTAAATTGCTGTTAAAAACCAACTTATGTAAAGCTTTGGAACAGCTGCCAGAGCAGCAGTGGATTCGCCACCCCTGGAACTGTTCAAAGAACATATGGATGTGGCACTTGCGGACATGGTTTAGTGGTGAACGTGGTGGCGGTGCTGGGTTGACGGTTGGACTTGGTAAACTTAAAGGTCCTTTCCAACCTTAAGGATTCTATGAATCTATGTGTGATCTGCTTGAAGTTCCTCTGTCCTCCAGCCCTGGTGTGGTGGAGCTGGGTCTGTCAGCCTGGGGTGGGAAGGTGAGGGCTCTCCATGCTCTGGACAAATGAACATCTACACCTACATCTACACCCTTTGGTACAGGGTGGAATATCCAACCAGGAAAAGAGGAAAACCCAACCTGACACCATGCACGTTCATCTGATTAAGTCATCTGTACAGTTAATAGAGCTGCAGATAAAGCTCTGCCATTTAGATAACAGGGCTGCAATTAGGTTAATCTGAACATTAAAAAGCCATTAGGGAACCGCTGGATGTTGCACGTTAAAGCTAACGGTACTCACGAGATCAAATGGTGAAACAGGGTTTGGAGAGTTGCACGTCTTTTTTTTTTTTAATGATTTCTTTTAATTCAGCAAACTGAGGAGCTGGGGGAAAAACAAAACCAGCTGCCAAAGCTTTGGAGTCCCAAGCCCCTTCTTCAGGTCCAAACCAGAAGTAGCACCCTTGGACTTGTCTACCAGTGGAGAATAATCACTCGGTTTGAACTTTGGGATGTTAAACTGATAATCTGAGAGAAAAGGAACTCTGCTTGTGGAGCAGAGGAGCTATTGGCCTCTAAGAGGTGGAATAGTCTGGAGTAAGAGATTTGGCTGAGGTTTAGTTGGGCTGAACGATGCTCATGTACTTTTCTGTCCAGTACCCCTTTGTAGCAGTCTCTGTATTAATAGGGGTTTCTGCTTTTGTCACTTAAAGCTCCTCTCTTGATTTCTGTTTTGGGGATGAAGCCTGGACTTTCAGTGTTCAAAAAACCAACCCCCTCCTAAAATCCCCCAAAACCAAACCCAAACCCAAAGCAAACATAAAAAACTAATGTTTTCCAGCTGCTAACTGGGACAGAAGGATTTAACAGCCGAACTTCCATGATGTGCATTGGTTTTCTGCTTTTGCACACTCAGTCTGTGGTGCAGTGGATGAAACACAGGCATGAATTCCCCAGAAAGTAACATAATCCACAACTCCTGCCGTGAGCAAGGCTCAGATGAGCTGTGAGGTGTCTATGGGGCTTGGCTGGCTCTGCAGAACGTGTGCTGCCAGTGATGGGCTGAGTTCAGGTGTCACTCAAATGCTGGGAGAGATCACAGAAAATGGATTTCAAGGTGTGTGCCTGCCCCCACTTAGGGTACTTTTTTGGTTAAATCTTTCTAGAAAGGTTTCGTGCATGTGACGTGTAGTGGTGGAGGTTGTGTTTCCTTGGGGAAAGGCACATCTGTTCCTGCATTATGTTTGCTTACGTATTAGGGGGCCTATAAGAAAGATGGGGACAAACATTTTAGCAGGGCCTGCAGTGGTAGGACAAGGGGTGATGGTTTTGAACTAACAGAGGGGAGATTTAGATTAAATATAAGGGATTTTTTTACAGTGAGGGTCGTGGTACACTGGCACAGATTGCCCAGAGAAGCTGTGGATATTCCATTCCTGGAAAAATTCCAAGTCAGGCTGGATGGAGGCTCTGAGCACTCTGATCCAGATGAAGATGTCCCTGCTCATGGCAGGGGTGTTGGAACTAAACCATTCTATGATTCTACATTCTAACAAATAACGCAGTTCTAAAATGCAAATCTTTCTCTCAAATCAAAATCCATCACAGAGAGCAGAGAAATCTGTGGAAGAGGAGAGCTTTTCCTCCAAGCCCTACCACACTGGTTTTTATCCACATTTGAGTAAACAGGCATTTGTGAACTCGGTGGGTTCCATGTAGTGCTCAGCATTACACACATGCTGTGGCAGGGTTAGTGTTTTCAATACTGCTTAGAACCATTCTGGAAAATACAGCCTAACTTTGCGAAGTAGTTAGAAGAATACTTCTGTAAAACCTCCTCATTCCCTTGTTCCCTGTTCAGCACTAAGACACAGAGGTGCTCAAAGGCTCCCTGCCCTTATTACTCCAATTACTGGCACAATGCACTATATTAAAGCAACTCACGATATGCTTATTCTGTATTTGAGATCCAAGTGTTCTTACACACTTCAGAAATTAGATAGTATTAACTACTGTAAATCCTAATTGGTGTCTGTGCCTCCCAAGCAATGCACAGTTAGAGCTTCCTCCATTCCTGTAATCCCCAGCTGGGATGGGACAGGCAGTGACTGAACCAGCTCTCCTGAGCCTGAGTTCCTGCAGTTCAGCCCTGCAGGTTCCTTGCTGCAGAAGATCCTGATTTGGAGGCAATTCGTGAATGTGGTAGGTCTTGGCTTATGAAAGATTTGGAAATCCCACAAAAGGGAGAAATACAGTGCTTCCCAGCTTGCTGCCTCTGGTGAACCTTGGTGCTGTCAGGGGTGTGGAGCAACAAAGGAACTGGGAAAACAGAATCCTCTTGATTTCAGGGTGTTCTAAATCTTGAGTTGCTTTCACAAAATCCAAGTATTTTACAGAACTTCAGAGTCTCAGAAAGGTGTGCTGGGTCAGGTGTTTTTTACCATGCATGGATAGGAAGTAGCCATCTCAGCTGGTTTTATCCAAGTGCTTCACTTTCTCTCTTTTTGCCTTTAATTTTTGCTCCAGGAGATGTTGCTAATCATGATATGCAGCTCTGCCACGAGTGTTCTTGTACATTTGGAAGTGGAATGTCTGTGACCAAATGTTTGCAGGATTTGTGCTTGACAACGTAACAGAAATAATTAACACATTAAAAATGTGTATAATAGCCCACTTATCCACTGTGAGGTTCTTCTAAATACACAACTTTTTTTATTTGTATTTTCTAGGCAGCCATACTGAGTATTAAGCTGAAATTACAGCCAGATCAAGATGTGGAGAAGGTGAGTCATTCCCTCTGCAGGCTCCTCTGTCATCAGATCCACCTTTTGTTCAGCAGGACATCCATCATGCTGCCTTTCACTTGAGGCTTTACTTCATTCCCCAGAAGTACCTATTGCATTGATGATGTACCTTTACATCCAGGTTAGGCACAGAATGTATTTCGTTTGACCCTATTCCAGCCTCCTGCCCTGTGTTTCTGGCTGCAGCCTCTGTTACAACACTGTGTTCAGCACTAGGGTGGAGGTCAGTACTTTTGCTGCATTGAAGCTTTGCTAATATTTGCTAAAACATCAGAGCACTCTCATAGGCAGCACTGGTGGGCTAAGCAGGGGGTTGGGACTTGCTCACTGTGTCTGGGATGCAGGGAATGGGACAGTCCTCTGCTAGGATTTAGTCATGGACCTTCTCCGTGCCTTCTGTGGGCTCCGTGGGGATCAGAGGTCTTTTCTTCTCCTAGATGTGCATCCCACTGCTGCTCCAGGATAAAGCCAATGTGGTGGAAGATTATGTGGGAGAATATCCTGAGCTCCAGAGCAAGCTCCTGCAGATCCTGGACTCGTGGTGTGAACCTGGTGTCAACATCAGAGACATCACAAGGTAGAAACACTTGTTGTCTTTCTGAACAGCCAGGCCAAGGTGCTACCAGAGCACAGTGTGTTCCCTGGTTGTCTGTCTGCAATCATGTCTCAGCGTAAGGCAGTGCAAGAGATTGACTTTGAGCTGAGGAAGGGGAAGTTCTGGTGTCTGTGTCAGAGCCTTCTCAAACGCCCCGGCCCGCAGGACAGAGGAATTGTTGCTCTTGACAGATGCTCCGTTCCTGCCGGGAGCAGGAGTGCAGTGAAGCCTGTGCAGTAACAGAGCAGTGTCAAAGGGAGGCTGGAGCAATCAGCCTCTTGTGCTCTGCTGCAGACAAGGGTGAGTTTCAGTATCGGTTGTACAGGTTTGGCAGGAAGATAATACTGTGATGAAGTGGCAGAAGAACAAGAGATGCAAGTGGTTAACCTTCATGTGCTTGTCAAATTGTGGTGTGTGTTTTAATTTCTGACTTGCCTCTCACTAGAATAACTCCTGCCAGTCACAGACCCAGCAGCACAGTCAGAGTCATGGTGTAGCTGCAATACTTGCAGTCTTAGCTCTGAAAAAGAGATGAGAAGGAATTGCTCACTTTCTTTAAAATGAACTTCCAGACTTGCTTCAGTCATTGACTGAAATTTGTGTGGTTGTACTGTTGGCTTTTTGCTGTACCTTCTCCTTACCAACACCAGCAAACCCCAATCCCTCTGCTGTTAAATATCTGCTATTTGGGAAACATCCTTTAGGTGATGCCACAGGTATGTATTTCTGATGTTGTTACAGACCATATCAAGGCCTGTCCAGATACAAACCAGAAAAATTTAACCACAGAACACTCAGCAAGCTGGTCTTCAGGCTCCTGGACCGATTCCACGTAGATCCAGGTACAGGATATTGCAATATATTGTGGAGTTATGTCAGCAATAAAGAACACACAAAGTCAATTTGTCTTCTTCCATGTTCATCAAGGAATTTCTGCTGTCATTTATCTTGGGGAGTTTCAGGGTTTAATTAATGATCCTGAAAAACAAAGCTGGTAAGTTATGGGAATTATCACTTTGTGCTATCTAAGAATGAAGTGCTGGTGACTAATAAGCTGTTTCTGCCATGATATGAAATAAATCCTGACCTCAGCATGGCTCTGCATAAACACACCGTGGTCAGCTCTGAGTTATGACTCCATTCCTCTCACATAAGAGGCAAGTCATTATTCACTGGGGATCTGTTTTCTTGAGCTACAGGTCCATCAGCTGGGAGGAGATAACGCTTTGGAAGCAGGAGCATCGGAGCCCTTTGTATTCTTTGTATAAACTAGGGTTGGTGGTAGGGAATTTTAAGGCTCCTGCAGCCTTAGAAGTGGCACATTTTCTGTCACTGAACAGATCTGCTTCACTTGCAGATACCAGTTACCTAACAAAATCTGCTTTGCTTTGGTTGCTGGCAGGGACTGTTGATGTTTCCTTCTCTTTAGGACCTTGCATCAGACCCCTTTGGGTGCACTGTTAGCTTTTACCCTGCAGAGCTTTCCATCATCAACCCACGATATGCAATTCTCTTTTCTTGGACTGAAAGTGTTTTCTAACCACAAATTGTGGGCTTATTACACCTGTCAGCAACACTATTGCGTATTAATCTTCCATCTTCAGACTGGTGTTCAAAAGTTAACAAGTTAAACCTTGCAAACCTCCATTGGAGTAGAAGTGGATATAATTAAACATGGCACGTTGCTGTGAAAGCTGAGACATATGGGAGGTGATTTATTTAGAAATGAAAACCTTCCCAGGAGTTCACTTGTCTTCAGTAATTTTTCCTCCTTGACAAGGTTGGGCATTCAGTCAGCTGTGTTGTCTTTGATGATGTGTAAAGGGAGTTGAGTTGTTCCCTTTCCTTATGAAAGGTCTGCCAAGGGTATGATATAACAGTAGAGGTGAAATAATATAACTGTTCCTGAGAAATAATAATTAAAGAAAAAAAAATCAGGAGAGGAGCATGTAGGTGTGGGTCTCAGGTGCACTCTGTGGGAGGCAGTCTGCTTCAACCTGCTGCTGGTTTCCAGATGTTGTAGCTGCTGATAATAATGGCCAAATCTTGCCAGTCCTCCACAGCCATTCACTGGTGAGGAGGTTCCTTGAGGCAGATACAGATCCCATTCCTGCCTGCACTTCCAGACATTTATCCCATGCAAACTGCAGTGTCTGCAGGGCAGGGTAAGGCCTTGCTCAAGAAGGCTTCCCACCTCTTCTGAAGTGAGAGGGGATGTGGGTGACTGGTTTAGACTTTGGGCAGATAAAAGCCGTGCTGGATGACTGTCATAGTCCCATATGTGAAAAATGGTGTTTATTTTTTGCATAATATCACATGCAGTTATGAGCAGGAATTCACACTTTGCTGAGCTGTGGCAGTCAGTCTCCTTTGAAGTGCTTTGGAAAGGGAAGAATGCCCTGCAGAGGAATTGCTGCCTTAGCACTGGTCATACTGGAACTGAGTTGGGAAATGCTGGCAGCTGGAACAACGTGGCTTTCCTTGTCTTCCCACCTCTCCCCTCCCTTTTGCTGAATTTCTGGGTGTTCTTTCTCCACTGGTAGTGGAAGCAGGTCCAACTGTGATGAAATAGTGTGCAAGAAGGCAGCAGGCTGGGCAAAACATACAGATGAAAGAACCCCTCATGACTCTTGTTCTGAGCAGCTTCCCCAAAAACTTGCAGTGAGGTAGAGCTCACACTTCTTGTCACCTCTTGTCACCTCACCTGGCTGGGGGCTCATCTGCTGCTGCAGCTCCTGCTGCTGCTTTCGGTCTCCTCCTCGCTGTGACTCCTCTTCACCGTGGGAGCCTGAGAGCAGCAGCAGAGAGGGAAGTGGCTTTGGTGAGAACAGCTGGAGGAGGATGGGGTTTCTGGGTATGAGGAGGCAAACTTGTGTGTGACTCAGTTCTTGCAGTTCCAAATTGACTTTCAGATTTTACTCTCCAAGCTCACTCTTGCCCACTCCCAGTAAATCACACTGAGTGCCAAGCTGAGGTGTCCATCAGCCACTGGGGTCTGAAACACTCCTGGGAGCTGCCAGCCTTAAATTCCAGAGCTGGATAGGAGGTGACCCAATATAAAAAAGATGTGGAACCTCAGGGGAGAAGAAAAGCCATCCTCCTTGATTAGTCCTCCTCTGCTTTTTCAGAGCCATATTCCTGTTAACTCACAGACAGGGTATGGTAAGTGGGAGTCCCAGAGGTGTCCCAATAAAATGTGTGTGGATTCCATTTAATTACCCTTATTGGGGAAGGAAGGAGTTGGGCAGAAGTGGTATGTGATTGAGGAAATTGAGGTTTATAGAGTCTTTCCTCACACCTGGGTCAGTATGCTCTGGTTTAATGAGCCTGTAGCTTTTTCAAGCTAATTGCATAATACTCTTTGGAGACCTTGTAAGGTTGACTTCACAAACACAAGTTTCAGTCAAAACAGATCTCGGAGGTGAGGAAACAGCCCCTTCCCAAGGCTGCCATGGTCGAATCTATTCTCTGCTGTGGTTTTGCACAGCTGAGACACACAGAGAGCTCAGGGATGTTTTTCACTGACAATTCCTGGGATTTGAAATAGAAATGATCCCACTCTGAGAAGTGTGATAACCTCAGATATTGGGCTTGGTGCCTCTGTGCCAATGAAGGAAATAACAGCTGTGTGACAGAGAGGAGACAGATGGGGGCTGAGTGCCCAGTAATGATGGTGCTTGTGCTGTTGCAGCGTGAGGGGTGAGCTGAGCATCTCAAGGTTTGAATGCTCTGTGTTTTTACCACGGTCTTTAAAAGGTTTTTTAGTATAAACCAAGAGAAATGTTTCTTTTACTTGAGCACCGGGTTATCCGTTTGTTTCAACAAGTAATTTCCGTCTGTGTGACCCCCTTCCCCCACAACACACACATCCAGCGGGGCTGCCGCGCTCCAGGCGGGGCCGGGGCAGCAGAGGGCAGGAGAGGGCTGTGCACAGCCCCACATGTGCCCAGGTGAGGCACGGCTGGGAGGGCACAGCCCCACACCTGCCCAGGTGAGGCACAGCTGGCCCACACCTCCTCAGGCTTGGGGACCTGCACGCCCATGGCAGGGCAGTCACCAGGGGGGCACTCTCAGAAGATGCTGAGTTAAAGAGAAGGGAATGACTCATGTAATTCCACAGGAATGCCTTTGGAAGGATGAAATTTCAGCTAGTTTTACCTTTCCCTCACTAAAACAGAGCAGAATGTTTATTCCTCTCCTCCCTTCTGCTCCCCTCCTCTCCCTTCCTCTCCTCTCTCTCTCTTTTTTCCCTGACTTCCATGTGCTGCTCTGGAGTGTTTTAACTCGGGTGTTCAGTACCAGCACAACTCTGCACAGCCTGTGCCTGAGGAGAACCTCCAGGCTGGGACACTGGCAGGCAGGAGCCCCATTCCCAAGGCTGCAGAGCCAAGGTGCTGAAGGAGGAGGGGATGGAATGATCCCCAGTCTTTTTTAAGGCCCTCAGCCTGAACAACAGGCAGTAGGATATGACCTACTCTAGGCTCTGACTTGCTAGCCAGGAGCTCCAAGCTTTTTTGTGGAAAAGCTAGCCCCATCCTGGCTATTCTGAGCATGAATTCACCATATCCACATGGTGTCTAAGGGTACACCAGGGCATGTTTTCCTTCAGGTGTAGACTAAACCCTTGTGCTGTGCTCTTGTTCTCGTTCCAGGCAGCACAGCCAGCAGGTAGCTCAGGGATTTGAGGGGGAGTCTGAGGCTTCTGCCATGTCACCCCCTTTCTGAGGGCTGTGGGCCCCGAGCTGTGGTGCCACTGAGCATTTAATGAGACACTAATGCATCTCTCAGGCTACAACAAAAAGAGGTTTTCTTGACTGCAGCCCTGTCCTCCCCTAATTTGCATTTAGGGATTAATCTCATAGCACAGCCAGAGCCCAGTGCACAGCCTGCTGCTCCTCAGCTTCCCCAGCAATCCTTAGCAATACCAGGGAAAGCCTCTGGAGTGTCAGATACCCTGATTTTATCCAAAAGGCTCCTTTAGTTTGCCCCCAAACCAAGCACACTGTGTGTGGGACCTGCTGTTCTACCAGGACAGGGAGAAGGAGTCTCTTTGTGAATGGAAGCTCTCAGGGCTATGGACAGAGAGGATTGATTGGGTCCACGTCCCAGCTCGGGAGGCATTGGCATCTCCTGGGAGTGGTACCCACCCACCACACCTAAAAATATATTGCACCATGGCCGCAGGAGACACATCTTACCCATCTTGCATGACTGAAATCAGTGTGGACTGTGGGTTTGACCCTGTATGACAAACAGATTTCATTTTTACCCCTTCTGGAGGAAAAATGACCATTAACTCTGCCAAGGGCTGGGAGCAGGCTGAGGCTTTGGCCTCTGAATCAGGCCCAGGTGTGAAATGTAGCTCAGATGAATGGTTGTGGTGCAACTGCCAGGTTAAGAGTTAACGTGTCCAAAGAGCTGCTTTCATGGTATTAAACCATTTACATTCCACTAGTGCTCCACAAGCCAGTCATGATCCCATTGGACAGACACTGACTAAGAGGATGGTCCCTGTTCTGGAAAGCTTAAGATAAGGTCTTTTGCTCTGACCAACAGGACATTGGCTGAGGTACAGGAGACCTGGGTTCAGACTCCTGGTCCCCCAGCTGGGTGTTTGACCTTGAGAAAGGTGCTGTGCCCTGAAGTGCTTTGATTTCTGCACGTACAAGGTGCAGATGATCATGAAGGTGCAGGGAAAGGTCTGGCAAAGGCTCTGCAGTGCCACCTGTGCCATCTGTGCCCCTTGGCCAAAGGAACTCCTTCTGATACTTCTGATCTACTTGGGAATGTGAAACCTGTTACAGACCTCCAAGGTGGGAGGTTTGCCATCTCCACACAGCCTCTGCCAGTTTTTCCCTTCATTAGATTTTGCTGGGTTGTGGTTCTTTTTTTCCTCCAAAAGGCTGTATGGAATTTCTCTTGCCTTTATAGCTTTTGATAGAAACATGTTTTACTTTGGGCTTCATGATTTTATGTGTTTCTGCTGTTGACTTGTATGTGTGATTCATTTTTCACGTTCTTTTAACCTCCTTCTTGTGACTGAGATCCATAAAGGCTTTTGCTTTAGCAGTTAAGTCTCTTCACTTCCAATTTTTCCTTTGTCAGCTCTTCTTAACTCCTTTTTCCCTCATAAATGATTTCCACATGAAATCCAGTTTTCTGAGTTTATTGAAGTCCATTTTGTTGGGTTTATTTTGTTGTTCTTCCTTTCCTTAAGAGCTTTGATCTCTTCATTTCATTGTCTCTCTTACCAAGTTACCATTCTCCCTCATATTTTCCGTAGAATCTCAGACTGGTTTGGGTTGTAAGGGACCTTAAAGACCATCCAGTTCCACCCCGTGCCATGGGCAGGGACACCTTCCACTAGACCGGGTTGCTCCTGGCCTTGAACACTTCCAGGGCAGGGGCAGCTACAGCTTCTCTGGGCAACCTGGGCCAGGGACTCACCATCCTCACAGCCAACAATTCCTTCCCAATTTCCCATCTCTCCCTGCCCTCTGGCAGTGGGAAGCCATTTCCCCTTGTCCTGTCCCAAGTCCCTCTCCAGCTCTCCTGGAGCCCCTTTAGGCACTGGAAGGGGCTCTCAGGTCTCCCTGGGGCCTTCTCTTCTCCAGGTGAACACCCCCAGCTCTCCCAGCCTGGCTCCAGAGCAGAGGGGCTCCAGCCCTTGGAGCATCTCTGTGGCCTTCTCTGGACTCCAAAGCAGCTCCACATCCTTCTTGTATTGGTGCCCCAGGGCTGGAGGCAGCTCTGCAGGGGGGTTTCACCTGAGTGGGGCAGAGGAGCAGAATCCCCCCCTCCCCTGCTGCCCACACTGGGGGATCAGCCCAGGGCACGGGGGGGTTTCTGGGCTGCCAACACACATGATCAGGGCAGGTTGAGCTTCTCATCCACCCACACGCCCAAATCCTTCTCCCCAGGGTTTTTCTCGATCCCTTCTCTATCCAGCCTGTATTTGTATTCTTGATTAGTTCTTCTCTGTTTTTTGTAATAAAGTATAAAAAAACAGATTCAAACTCAATTCACTTGCTCCATCAGAATAAAATATGTCACTAGTGCCTTCCAGCATATTTCCAGTGCATCTGTGTTCCTCTGTCCTTTCCACACAGATAGCTGGCCATTGAAACCCCCAGTTCTGCCAGAGCTTCTGCTTTGGATATTTCCTCTAGATGCTCAAAGAAAAAATGTTCGGTGGATCTTTTGGGTGGCCTGGAGCAGTCATGCCATGGTTCTTTCTGAAGTGCTTTGAAATCTCTGAGTTAGATGGGAATGTTATTAATTTTTACCTTGATCTTATGTTCTTTTTAGCGAGTGTTGCTTTCCATGAGCTGGTGATTTTTCCTCCAGATATTGGGATAATATCCAGAGGAAAGATCACCATATTTTTTGGGACAATATCCTGTGTGATAATTGCAATAATTTACTCAGATCCTTGGAGGGTAAGGATCTGTTGTCACACTGTGGAAGATAAAAATAACAGCTTTACCCTTTTGTGTTTGAGATGGAAATGTTTACGTTCTGAAATTACGCTTCGGGGGACTCTGAGGAGCTGCTGTATCTAGTGGGACATCAATCCATCCCCCTCTGATCCCAGAATCTGGTATCCAGAGATCTTTCTTTGTTCTCCTGGTTTATAATCCTTGGGCATGCCCTGTGTGAGGCACAGAGAGAGATAAGGAATTGCTTTCTCCCTGTGGACTCTTACTCAAAGGAAGCTGCAGAAAATTTTCACTTTCCTGCTCTCTGTGACCATTTCTGATTGCTGGTCCTGCTCTTTCTGACTCGCAGTGGGATGGTTTTAGCCACTGAAGCCCCACAGAAGGCTTTGGTTAAGCCTTTCCCTATTCATGTATCCCAACATCCAGCAGGAACTGACAGATACCTATGCTAATCCACTTCATGTATTTTATCTCCTGCCTTTATCTCTCCTTGCACTGGGTTTCAAAACAAGGCACTGTGTGAAGATCTCGAGTTTTGCAGTTGTAATGAGCCATATTTAATGAAGATGACAGCAATAAAAATATTATCAACAAGTGTGGCTTGCTAGCTCAGCAAAACAATAGTCCCCACCCTCTTTGTGTGGACGTGGAGTCTCTTCTTTTATCGGATAAACTTTAGCCACAAGTTTACATCCTGAGTAAGTTGTTCACAACTGCTTCAATGACTTAACAACACAGGTTCCAATTAAACCCAGAAGAATGCAGCCTCTAGAGACTGAGGTGGTGCCCGTGTGGGGATGCTGCCTAATTAAAGGTGCGAAGTCATTGACTGTGGAGCATATTGAACCACAGGGTGGATCTTATCACTCAGGGGTGGTGGAACCAGAGATATCAGACCCAAGGATTAGCATTGCTAATCACAGTTGAAAGTGTAAATAACAGTTTATAGCTGAGATAAGCTGACAATGTTCTACTCTGTCCCTCACTGTTCCAAGTGTGAGGGCATCCTACCTTCCCCAACCCCAGTCTGACATTGGGGAAGGAAAAGTGTCATGTCTAGACAATAAAACTTCCAGGAAATTTGGTGATGTTGGGTACTTAAATGTCTTTTTCCTTCTTTCAGCCCTCTGCCCTAATGTCGTAAATCAGCGGCACCTGAGAACCCTGAACTACCTCTTTTACAAGAGATTTGTTGAGGTATGTGCTGTGTTGTGGGGGGGGGGGGTGAATGAGGATTTTCATTCCATTTGCATTTTGAATAACACAATTGAGATAATTGAAATGTATCAATAGTGTATGAGCAAGTTTTTGGTGTGAGTATTATGATATGAAGATGCCTTGGATCTGCCATTGGATCAGTTTGTTCTGTGAGTGAATAGTTTGTGTGTCCATTCATGTTCCAATGCCTGGGTGTCCTGACTGCTCAGGGCTGGAGCTTCTTCCCCTCAGCTCCCTCAGTGCTCTGGGTCAGGATCAGCTCTCCAGCGTTCAGCTTCCTTCAGCCATCTCAAATAAGCAGGAATATACTGGATAAAGAGCTTTTGGGGCATTTGTGTGGGGTTTTAAGAACACTAGGTTCTAGACATTCCTCATGGCTGGGTGCTCTGTAGGCAATTTGCTTTGGTGCTTGTGGCCTGGCTGGGATAGGTATGGCCCAAACCTGCCACAGGAGCGTTTTTGTGCTGCCAACCTTGTTACTGTGGAACAAAATGGTCCTATTTTCAGCTCCTGAACCACTCTTTGAACAAACTTTACTTCTGTCCAGCCTCCAAATTGTCTTTCCAAATCCACTGGTACTTGTGCTGGCACTGAGGGGTTGGAGGAATAAGAAAATGCCACTAATTCTTTCTGAGAAGCAGTTTTCTAGGAGGCAGCTTAGAGGTTGACTGTCTGCAGAATGACTTGAGTGTGGTTTCTCCTCCCCACTCATGAGTGCACTGAGCCAAGTCACTGCCCTTTGGATGCTCCTGAGCTCCTGTACTGGGAACACATTTATCTCCTTAACAGTGTGGGTTTGGTGCTTCTCCTGATGGTCTGGCTTTCAGCACGACCCTATGCCTGGGGACAGATCATACCAGTTGAGAGTCAGATTTATTTTTTTCTGCCTCTTCTGTAAAAAACAGCTCTCACTTGTATCCAGGTGTATCCATTGAACTGTGAAGGACAAGGACCACAAGAGACTGAATATCACAGTGAAATGTTTCCATTTCTTGGATTTCGAATTCCCAAGCTGTATTTGCCAAGTTTGGAGCAGGTTTTCATCTGCAGTTCATAAAAGATTTTATCCTTGTAGATACAGGAGGTTTTTAGTAAAGTCTGAGCCCAGCAGGTTTCTCAGATGTTCCTACAGGACTATTGATCCAGTCTCCAGAGAGCCAGCGTTCAGGGAATGAGCCACCTCCGCTGAAGTGCCTGTTCTGTGTTCAGAACAGGATTCCTTTTTGCTCTGACAGCAACAGCCAGATCCAGGCATATCTTCTGACCCCCCAGCCCCAGTACTTTGAACATGAGGATGGGGTTGAATGGTGCTGATCTGATGACGCCGTTCTGGCAGAGCAGGTTCTGCTCCCAAGACCTCCCGAGCCATCAGTGAAGGCTCTGAGCTGTCTTTGCTGCCTGCCAGCCCCACTGCCAGGAGAGCTGGGGAGGAGTGGGCATTCCAGCCTCCTGCATCTCAGATCTTTAGTGCAGATGACATCACTGGAACAAGCTTGGTCATCTACTGTGAGCGAGCAGAGAGCATTTATCCAGGTGTGTTTATTTAGCAGAGTGGAATGGATTCGTGATCTGGGGTTCTGCTCTCTTTGGCCTTCCATTTCCTTTGTTTTGGAGCATTTGCTTGATTTAAAATATTCAAGCTGGCCAGTTACTTCCATTAAGGTACATTTGGCAGCTGTTTCTGGACACAGTCCCTTCTTCTCAGAGCTCTTTGGTGCTCTCTGTTTACCATTCTCAGCAGTGTCTGAGCTCTGGCTAAATGGCCCCTTTATCTCACTAGTATTTAAATTACATGCTTGTGTATCTCAGAGCTGTTTTCTTTGAGGCTCTTACTCCGTGTTTGCTCTTGTACCTTTCCATAAAAGTGGCACTAGCAATCCCTGTTCCTCTGCCAGCACCAAGGCTGAGGCTCATGGTCAGTCTCATGGAGCCTCTGCTCTTGGCAGAGTGGAGAGTAGATCCAATCCCAGGTTTCTCCCCAAGTTTGGCTCTGAACTACATTAGAATGAGAATATTAACTTATCAGTTTCCTTTCCCAGACCTCATGATTCCAGAGGATTTTTGATGACTTGGCTGTTGAGAAAAGTTTCTATTTTAATATTCTGAATGCTCAGCCTTGCAGAGGATCCCTGAGATGTCTCCTTTTCCTGGAGCCCATAGGATGGCTCTCCATGGGCTGGCTGGAGAGCTGAACAGTCTGAGGACACATTGCACATGAATTTTTATATCTTACATGCTGTCATGTAACAGTTCTCTGAGTTACTTTGTCCAAACTGTGTTGTTCTGCTGTGCCCTGACAGCTGAGCTGTCCCGTGCGCTCCAGAGTGCATTCCTCGACCACAGGTGATACCAGTGGGTACCAGGTGGTGTTCCTTTCTAGTTTGCTGTGTGGAACATCCTCCCTTTTCTGAGATGTCTCAGGAGTAATTTTGTCTTTTCAGAAAACCATGACTGAGGAGAACTGGGCAGATCACGTTCAGGTGAGTATGGATTTCCCTCTCCCGTTTTCTCAGGGTTATTTGCTTGGAGATTGTTTTGAACTGTTCAGAGTATCCGGTTGTGGATACTCTGCTATTACAGTTCTGCCCTTTCTCATCACTTTGAAAGCATACAGCAAAACTGTACATGCAGGGAAAGGCAAAGGAGAACATTTATATTTTAATTCCTGTTATGTCTTTGAAAATGCTCTCATTTGACTGGAGTTTTGGCTGGAGCCAAACTAGAATGTTTGGACAACACTCAGGCACATGGAGGGATTGTTGGGGTGGCCAGTGCAGGGCCAGGAGTTGGACTCGAAGATCCCTGTGGGTCCCTTCCAACTCCGGACACTCAATGGTTCTGCGATTCTATGATCTGAATGTATTGAATACATTCTTTTACTTTCCATTAGTGAACCATTATTGGTTATTTATGTGTCCATGGTATCCCTGTGGAATTGCAGCCTTATGGTGTTTGCTCCTGTTCTGTAACTCCTCTCAGTTGAGTTCTGCAGCCATTGGGGATTTCTGAAAATCCACTTGAAGGGTCAGCACGGGCTCCCAGTGGTAACAGCCAGCCTGGTGACTGATTATCTCAGGGATTTGAGATCTCTGGCACTGTTTGGACACACCAGCAAAGCAATGGGATTGTTGGGGTGTCTGTGCAGGGCCAGGCGTTGGACACAATGACCCTTGTGGGTCTCCTTCAGCTCGGAAGATTCCATGATTCTCTGATTCTAACTTCTGGATGTGCTTTGGTGTGTGAAATGAAAGGCTTTCTGTTGATGGCGGAGTGTGGGGACACCTCCCATGCCAATCACTTGTGCAGGCAGGAGGCTCAGGATACTCCCTGGGAAGTAAGTGCATGTGTGGTGCCTGGTAAAGCCACCTCCCTAGAGAGCACAGAGCATGATGGACTGTGGCAAAGGGTTGTCTTTGCTTTCCCAAAGGATTCCAATCTTTGTATTTCCTGTGTGTTGCCAACTGATCTGTTTTTCACAGCTATGTAATTATGAGCTGAGCAGTGCTGGAACTTGCCTGTTATCAGCCTGACTCCGAGTTATCAGAGATCTGCTTTGGCATCACTTGAAAGTGATTGGAATCTGTGCCTGTGCATCTGGAGGGAACTGAAACCGTCACCTGGGCAGGCTGCTGCTGCTGCTGCTGCTGCTGCTGCTGACAGGGAAAGGAGGGAACAAAGGAGAGATCTCAGAGCAAGTTTTGCTTTTCAGTGCAAGAACTAAGGTTGTCTGGGACTTTATAGGTTTTGAAAGATTGGGCTTTACAGGGGGGAATGACTCAACATTCGCTCAGAGTTTCATAGAATCAGGATCACAGACTGGTTTGGGTTGGGAGGTACCTTAAAAGTTCATCCAGTTCCACCCCCTGCCATGGGCAGGGACACCTTCCACCAGCCCAGGTTGCTCCAAGCCCCGTCTGGCCTGGCCTTGGACACTTCCAGGGATGGGGCAGCCACAGCTTCTCTGGGCAACAGCTTAACCCGTGACTTGACATGTTTTGATCAAAAAAATTTGCTGAGTTCCTTGTGGAGCTGAGGAAAGCCGTTATTTGTGTTGTGTGTCCCAACCCTGTGTTTAGTTGAGGCTCAGAGACAGTTTGGATCTCCCAAGCTCTGCCTGTCCAGGCACTATTAAAGACAGGAGGCAGAGGATGGGACTCAGTGTGACCTCTGATCACCTAGGGGAATGGGAACCAGAACACCCAAAAGACTCCACAATGACAAACTCTCAAAATTAATGGATAATTTTTGGATGCGTTTTTTAATTTGAAATTCAAAGAGGTATTGATGGGATTAAAGCTCATTTTCATTTAATTCTGTGCTGCAGCCATAACAAAGGACCTATCAGGAGCCCTCGTGGTTATATAATGTCAGGAATTATAGAGATATCAGGTGAATTACACAGATCTCCGGAGCCCTGATGAAAACAGGTCTGTCTCTGCTGGCCATGGCACACTCACCATGGCAGGCCAGAGACATTTCAGGGTTGGGATTTCTTTTTGTTCACCCTGAGCTTTGCAAGTAGACATTTTTCCTGTGGGATGAATCCAAGGTGTGATCCTGACTGCTCCTACAAAAGGCAGAAACTCAGGAGTTAATTGTGGGGCCAACAGAACTTGTTTCCAGCCTTGTAGCAAACTGGTTTTGCCCCCTCTGCCTGCCAGCGCCCAGTGCCTGAGCTGGTGTCTAGGCAGGGATGGCAGAGGAGGCAGAAGGGGAAGGAGAGGGATCAAAACCTCTTCATACCATAGGGAAACTGCCCTCATCCCCACTGCCTGCTGCAAACCTGGTGAGCCAGGAGAGCTGCCACTTGTAGCATCTTCTCCAAGTGGAGGTGCCTGGAGGGCAGAGGGAGGGAAGAGACTCTCTGTGCCCAGTGCCAGCTCTTCATTCCCTTGCCTGACTGATTCTGGGCTGCTGGAAACACACGAGAGTGCCTGTCTTTACAAGCAGAGGGGAAGGTGTGTAGGATAGTGGTGGTAGATAGGCAGGGAAAAAGAGGCAGGGCATGAGGCTCCTGTCTGCTTTCTGTGTGCCGTTCTACTTCCATTTTCACATACTTCATGTTGTTCACAGCTTCATCAGCTGCAAAAAGAGGGTAAAATTGGGCAAAGCAAGCACAGAACAACCAGTCTGAGACTCTGCTCAGAGGTGTTCAGGGTTGTCCCTCCAGTGACTGCAGAGAGCATGTGGCCAGTGGCAGGAGGGGCTGTGGAATGCTGATGTTCCCCTGGAAATTCTGCAGGACAAAATCACTTTGAGACTAAAAAACACAGAAGGTATTTTTGGCACCGGCAAAGCAATGGGATTGTGCAGGGCCAGGGGTTGGACATGATGATCCTTGTGGGTCTTTTCCAGCTTGGGAGATTCCATGATTCTCTGATTCTAACTTCTAGATGTGCTTTGGTGTGTGAGGTGAAAGGCTTTCTGTTGATGGTGGAGTGTGGGAAAACCTCCCGTGCCAATCATTTGTGCAGACAGGAGGCTCAGGATCTGCCAAGCTTTCAAAAAGTGAACACACACAGAACTGTGATATTGGTGACGAGCACAGTAGGGAAGTGACTGATGAGAGACGTCACCTCTGCTGGTGTTTCAGATTGTGTCTGAGATACTTGTGTGAGGTTGGCAACATGACATGGGCCCTGCTGAGGTGCACTCCTGTCTCAGGTGGCACCTGGAGCCCCAGAATGTCTCAAATAGCACCAGACACTTGTGTTCTGGGGACCTGAAATTCTCCCAGTTTACTGGAGGACTGGGAGTGGGAGGGTCTGGTGTTCTGCTACCCCACTCTTGGTGTACCCTGTTCTCACCAGTGTTTCAGGGGGATCTTGTAACTGGACCCTTCTAGACTCAGCTGGGCTGATCAGTGCCAAATCAGTTTAAAGTGTTGTCTCAAATATGCCAGAAGTCTGTGTGCTTATTTGGCCTTCCTGCTATGAAACTCCTTCTCCCATGGAGCAGAACAGGGTGACACTGCACAACTCTTGTTTGGGGCACTGACTGGAATCAGTATTGGACAGGGATAAAACACATTGGTTCATTTGGGACTGCCAGTGTCATAATAACTGTGAGGTTGGAGAAAGGGAATGGTTAGAAATGGGATTTTCATTTTTACTGACCTTGAGCCAAAGGGCCTTTTGCTAAATCCCAGACAATTCTGTGCTGAAGTCTGCACAGGGAAACTGTCCCTTAGCTTCTCAAATATCAAAATCTAAAACCCTTCCAAAACTGTTACTCAGAAAAACACTGCTGTTTGTAGAGGTGTCATGTGTTCCTTGGGTGCTCCTTGGGAGCAGGGGCCCACCAGCCAGCCCTCTTGCACGGGATGAGGGGAAACAACCTCAAGTTGCACCAGGGAAGGTCTAGCATTAGAAAAAAATTTTCACAGAAAGAGTTGTAAAGCTTTGGCACAGCTGCCCAGGGCAGTGTGGAGTCACCATCCCTGGAGGTGTGTGAATGTGTGAATGTGTGAATGTGGCAGTTGAGGACATGGTTTAGTGGTGAACATGGTGCTGGTTGACGGTTGGACTGGATGATCTTAAATGTCTTTTCCAACCTTAACGATTCCATGATTCTTTGATTCTGTACTGGGTGGAACCACTCTGGCCTTCACTTTGGCCTGTGGGGTTTGAGAGAAGGGGATGGGGATACAAGGATGCGCCACTCAGAAAAGTGGCCCTTGTTTTCCCTCAGGCCCCTGTTTTGCAGCTCTTCAGCCTGCTCTGGACTTCCATGGGAATGCTGAGATGAATCCTGGAGCCAGCTGTTCCCCTGTTCAGCATGGGGAGAGCCTGCAGCTGATCTCTCTCCTCCTCCAGCTGGGTCAGTGAGATAACTTACTTATTTTAAAATTTCTGACCATGGAAATCAAGCACTGTGCCAGCTCATTCTCTGGGTGACCAGGGGTGAGTTGCTGGTAATTCCTAGGAAATCTATAGCTCCAGTTCCACTGCAGTTCCAGGGTTGTTCTGCTGCTCACAGACAATATTCTGAAATCTCCCCCAATAGAAGGCAGAAGGTTAAAGTGTCCTCCTTTCTGTGCAATAAATTGGAAAAACTTGAACAATTCCTGCTTTTTAATAGGTGTGAATTACCTTACACTGCAGCAAGGAGTTGATGTAATCTTACTTATTTAAGCAATTAATTTATAAATGGCAGTGGCTGACGGCAAGATCCTTTCTGTACAGGACCATTTTGACCTCAATTGAAACCCAGCTACCTCTGGAATAAAATGCAATAGCTGTTACGCTCAGGGAGAGTATTTTTAAGGGGAATTTAGAGGGCAGAATGTAATTATTTTTCCAAAGGTTTAGGGAAACTTTTCAATTGACTCAAGATTGTTTTGAGGTCAGCAGCATCCCCATGGTGTGAGGAACTGAATATCCACAGGGAATGAAGCAATCTGTGCGATGCAAATGGGAATGATGCTCGGGAGGTGGTTAAGGAGCGACTTGTCTCTTGGTATAAGACTGCATGTCAAATTATCTTCCCCTCTGTGTTTGAGTGAAGTGTTTATTCAGGGATGGGATGGATTTCATCACTCAAACATCAAATCTGGACTGCCTGTTTTCCTGGAAGGTGGAAACCCAAACTAGTTTAACCAGCCGACGTGTGGAGTCCCCTGTTAGTACTTCTGGGCTCTTTTTTAGCAGGAAATTAGAACCAGTGGGTGATTAGTTTTGTTCCTTCTGGCCTTAAAAATCTCGGGGAGGAATCATCAACTGAAATAAATTTTCGTGGTTCCACCAGTGTTTCTGCTCATGGTGCTTTTTTTTTGAAGTGCTGGGCCACTGGAGCCCAGTAGCTCCCAGTATGGGGGTGTGTATGAATATGTAGGAGCTGCTCCTGGTCTGGTTTTGCCTGCAGTCTGCCTGTTAAACCATCTTAAAGAATTGCATTTATCTTTCCACAGCTTTAAGCAGCTTCCTAACAGATCCTGTTTAAAAAAGGAGATTTGGTTTTTCTTTTCCGTTTCCCTCTTGCAGAGTAGCTGGTGTATAGACCTGAGTAGTGACAGTTTTAAGGTCTGCTGTCTGTCTTGGGCAGTCAGGATTGGGGTAATGGCTTGGTTTCAGGAGAGAACTGGCAGCCTTGCTTCCCCCAGTGTCCACTGGTTGCTCTCATTGCTCCTTCCATCCCTCTCCATGTGTTCTGTCCCCTGTTCAGGGACTGACAGGAGCTCAGAGGGGTGACAGTGTTTGGACAATCCCTCTGCTTTTGCCCTGTGCCATTTTCTTTGATTCCTTTTGAAGGTCTCTGGGGAGAACATAGAGCTACAACATGATGTAAAAGTATATTGTTCCTAAGGGCATATTAAACCATGGGTAAAATGGACAATTAAAGTAGGAGGCAAAGTATAGATTTCTTTCTATTTTGCAGTTCAGTTTGGCAATGGTGTGATATATTTCTTGATAACTGGAAGAACACCAGTTACTGCAAAGCAGAAGGACTGACTGATGGTGCTGATGCAGGGAACAGGCACATCTGTGACTGTCTCAGGAACAGCATCCTGTAATTCCAGGATTTGGACCCAATGATCCTTGTGGTTCCCTTCCAGCCCGGGATATTCTGTGATTCTATGATTCTGTGATTCAGTTCTGTAGCTCTGTTCTTCTCTGGGGATGGAGAGCAGGAAGATGTGCACCTGTCCTGATAAAGTCAGCACTGTTGGGCTAAAAGAAATGGAACTTATCATTGAACAAACCCACAGCTGCTGTGGGAGAATACATGGGAAAAGCCAAATATGCAGGGTGTTCTGTGCCTTCCTGCCTAAGGAAGAGTCTATCACATACAGTTAATGTAAATACCTCCAGGTACCTCCTGCATGGCCTGGACTGGGTTAATTTTCTGTAAGAGCTGGAGGACTGGAGTGTCCAATGGTAATTATGGTAGTTTTATTATAACAAATTCAGCCATTGCTGAGCACAAAGATACTGATGAATTCTGGTGTAATTTTACAGTTGGTGCAAAGAAGCTAAGACAAATTACCATTGTCAAAAATGTCCAAAATAACTTTAAAAGTCAGCTTAAAGTTTCTCTGGAGTGATAGAAGATTTCTTTGCTCAATAACTTCAGAAAATCAGCCCCCATTTACTGAAGGGTGGCTCCACAGGGCTGAGTTCTGGGGCTTGATGGGAGGTAAGTGTCTGTGATTCTGATTCAGTGACGGATTGTTGAGGAATTCCTTGGAAAGCTCAGAATCTCAGTTTTAAAACTGATGACTGAATAGTCTTTATGTGCAGGCATAGTAAGTACTGGAGAGTGAAGAGAGGAAACTGGAGAGAACACACTAGAAAAAAAAGAAATCTCCTTTAAATTGTTTTGGTATTTTAGAGATGCATTCTGACCTTAACCCCTGCCACCAGCCAGGGCCAGCGTGCTGCTAAGCACTGTAATTACATTTCTGTCACTAGCAGGCATTCATTCAAAAGCACAGCTTCATCAGAAAGAGATTTGGTATGGTATAAAAAAAGAGCTAATTGGCTTATGGCTGTAGGGTGAGAGGTCAGTGTTAGATTAAAGAGTTAAGAGCATCAGCGAGCTGCTCGGCTCCACTGGGGTGTGCTGGGGGAAGTTGAGTTCTGCCACATGGGAAAAGCATCTTGGGAGCAGGAAACTATATAGGAAGGACAATCACCCAAAACCTTACAGGAACGTGTAGAACATACCAGGTCCTTAAAATCTGTGTCAGGAGTCAATATATAGTGTCCAGGATACCTGTTACTGACTCCAGACTGCAGCAGTGGTAGGGTTAGAGTCACATAATCCCAGACTGCTTTGGGCTGGAAGGGTTGGGAAGGACCTTAAAGCTCATCTCATGTCATGCCATGGGCAATGACACCTTCGACTATCCCAGGTTGCTCCAAGCCCCGTCTAACCTGGCGTTGGACACTTCCAGGGATGGGGCAGCCACAGCTTCTCTGTGACAGGGCCTCACCACCTTCACAGGGAGCAATTTCTTCCCAATATCTAATCTAACTCTCCCTTCTATCAGTTTAAAAGCATCCCCCCTTGTCCTGTCACTGTCTGCCCTTGTAAAAAGTCATTGTCTGTCTTTTCTATAAGCCCCCTTCAAGTACTGAAAGGCCACAACAAGGTCTCCCCAGAGCCTTCTCTTCTCCAGACTGAACATCCCCAGCTCCTGTTTGTATACCACAGGGTAAAAATGAGGACAGGCTCACTTCAAACAGGCAAATCCTCGTGTTCCTTTTGCTCTAGGACAAAGGGAACCCTGTCAAGAGCACTGACATTTGCCTCTGCAGCAGAAACAGGGAAAGGCAAAAGGGAGGCTGGGACATAGAGCTTGCCTGCTTCCTGGTGTAGCACAGAAGGAGAGGATGGATTCACTAATTTAAAAAAAAAACCAAACTGAGAAACAGTAGGGCTCTGCATGTGTTCTGTTTGCAAGTGGGAGACAACTCTTACCTGCAGCTCCGTGGCATGAGACCATGTGGTGGGAGTTGCTGAGAGCTTGGGGCTGTGCAGGTGGAGGGGCTACATTTGCCCAGTGCTACTAAAGTTTTAAGTCTTGTACATATTCACATGCACAGACCTGCTCTGCCCTTCTTATCCAGCTCCCAGTAAAACTATCCAGTTATTCAGTAATCATCCCAGATTATTTAAACCCTCTGTAATCGATCGGTACCTGTCTGAGTGCTCCACTGATAGATATTGGATTCTAAAGCCTGTGCAGATCAGCTGCCTTGCACACAGATAATCAGACTGTTGGCAATTGATAGTTTGGCTGTATTATACTTTTAGTCAAGATTAGTTCCCCAGTTCCCTGCCAAGAAGAGAATCACATAAACAGAGGATTGTTTGGAAACAAAAAAAGTTCCTCTTGACAGAGAAGTCATGTAAATGGGAAGAAACAGGAAACTAATCTTCCCTTGTTCGCTCTGAAAGAATGCATATCTCTGAGGAATGTTGTAATTATGGATTTAGGAAATCAGTCCAATTTGCCAGGGTGTGAATTTCAGAGTTCATTCAGTCAACTCTCTCAAGCATTTCTCCTCCAGAACAAAAACCACCAGGAGCTGAAGTGTACCAAAAGAGATTAAAGGAAAGAAAAATCTACTGCCAAGCTTTGCTTTTGGGAAAGATCCTGCACAGATAGTGATTATTGCTTTGGCTCTGAGCCGGGGAGGTTTGGGCATGGTAGAATAGAAATCAGTGGTAACCCATGTTTGTCCTGTGGGCATCTATTTCCATAGACTAATGATGGGAAGAGTTTGTGCTCCTGAGCAAGTACTTCCATCGTCAGGATTTTTGCTTATTTACTTTGAAGACTTTCCTAAATAGAAAAGTGGCCCCTGCTGGGAATGGCACATCAGAATGTTCTTAGAGAGAAAAGAACCTAAACCCAAGTTCCTCACTGTTCTGAAGCAGGGCTGGAGCAGACCCATGAGCAGAGTGGAGCCAGGGAGAGCACTAGGGGTGAGTACAGGGCACAGAAGGCTGGGGACCATGAGTGACAAAGCCCTTGGGGAGCATTGCTCGGAGTTTCAGCCTGGTCTGGAGAAGGGCTTCCACAGACAGGTCATGAAAAAAATCATCTTCCAAACCTGCTGGATGCGAGGCAGCAGCAGAGAAGAGACCTAAGAAGTCATGTCGGTGAACCCCAGGGCTGGGTTATAAAGAAAGCAAAGAAATTAGCTTGTGGCCTCTGTTCTTTGTCAGCTGACATGGGAGATGTGAAGTTCATTCCACCTCAAACCTTACAGGGCTTTTAGTTCAGGCAGGGATATGAGTGAGAACCTGGAGCACTTTGATAGCCAGTCTTTGATACATCTGTTTCCACAGGAAAAGTGCAGATCTGAGGGGAATTGCTGTACATCAGGAATGTGTGGCAGAGTCATGACCGTAGAGTCCTAGAATCATGGAATAGTTTGATTTTCAAGGGACCTTAAAGATCTTCTAGTTCCAACTCCCTGCATCCTGGCCCAGGAGGACCCCTCTAGAGAGCTGTTAAAATAATCCACAGCCACGACCAAGTAAAAGGGGATTCCTGCTTTGTTGCTCAGCATCATAACTTGGAATTTGACCTGAGCAGGGAGAATGGAGTCAGGAGAGAACAAGAAGCACGTTTCTGAGGCTCTTCTCCCATCTTGCAGGTGCTTCCTCCTGTGAAGTCTGTGGAGCGGACACAGGCTCCACAGGAGGAATTCCAGCAGGAATTCCCACTGGGCAATAAATGTGCTGTAATTCCATGTCTCTTGGGAAAGGAAGATGGAGTTTATGGATTCTCATTATGTGACTGTGTATGGGAACTCTTAATGGAGTGATTGGTTGGGTTAGTTGCCTACTGGTTTAGCTTGTTAGGGTTAATATTAGTACTATCCAAACCAACTGGGAAGGCATCAGGGTGGCTTCAGCTCCTGCACACCCCGACAACTGATGAGGTGTAATCCTGTGAGTTCAGTTCCCAGCAGCAGTGGAAACACAGTGACAGTGGTTTCATTCCTTTACACAGCTACAGCTCTGGCAATCCTGCAGTGACGTGGAGCTGCAGTGCCCTGGCCCTGCAGTGGGATCAGGCTCCAGGCATCCCTCGCTGTTCCCGCAGACAGATCCTGTAGCGTGAGTGGATGTCACACACCTCTGCTCAGTTGGATTTTGGAATACTCAAGTTGGATAGTCATCCTTCAGGCAGACCAAGAGCTTAGCAGAGTATTTCCCTCATCAGGGCTTCCATGCTTCAGGATACAAACCAGAGTTCTGTGATGTGACTTTTGTACAACATTTGTGGTTGATCGTATAAACCTTCTGAGGCTTGAGAGACCAGGGCAATGATCTTGGGTCACATGAGGCCCAGGCTCAGTGAGGCTCAGCAACAGTGCAGGTCACCCAGGGTGCAGTATATGATGGGAGCCTTCCCTCCCTCCAACTGGAGAGCAGGATTTGCCATTGGCCAAAGCAACACTTTGTTCGTGTGTGTGTGACACGATGACAAAAGGCGGGTAGATAAATGCTACTTCAAAATACAGTGGGGAGATAAGGGTTGCCAGTTTGTCTTCAATGCACTGTGTCATTGGGCTTAGACAAAGCATCTACTGTGATAAGTAACACACTACTCTACTCTGAAAGAGTTTGGCTAATTTCCCCATCATCATTCATCTTCAGTCTTTGCCAAGTGCTGGAATGCTCCCAGAAAATATCTCCAGCCTGCCATCGTGGGACCGAGAGGTGTGAGAAGTCTGGAAGCATATCAAAACTCTGTGGCTTATGTATTCAGACCAAGTGCATGGTCCTTTACGGATCCCTGGGATGAATAATATTCATCAGATCTGGGGCCCCAGGGTTAGGTCGGAATTCAGAAGGTGCCTCTGCAGTGGTTGTGAGAAAGGGATTTCAGGGGAAGAACAGACCCTCAGGACAGACTGAAGGGAAGGAAAAAGGTTATATCTGGAAAAGCAAATAGGCTAAAGTTACCTTAGAGAGTTGTAGTATTGGTTTTTATGGATGGCATGCAGTTATTTCTCTCTCCAAATAAAGGCTATTTCAATGGGGTCAACCTGACACTACAGCTCATTACAGAGTTACACCTGTGCCATTCCCTGGCCAGGTAGTGGAGGGGAGAACAAGTATTGCAAGTGGATGCACTGTGATTTTGTGTATCAGCATACCTGGAGTTGTGGGATATAAGGAGTGAATTGTGAGTTAAAACAAAAAGTTCTGATCTTCCCACTGGGAAAGTTCCCAAAGTGTCCCTGTGCCCACACCGCTGAACAAGACCAGGAACTAATCAGTGGCCCCAGGGACAAGCGACACTGGTTGACTGGTCCCAGCATGGCCTCGGGCTGCCTTTCCTCCTGGGGCATCTGTCTGAAGTCCACAGTGACAGGAGCACAGGGACAGGATCTCTTCCCTAATACGTTCTGTGGGTGCAGCAGCAGTGGCAAATCAGGCAGTAAAAGCTGATTTTTTAGGACAGCATTTTCAGGCTGTGTTTATGTGCCAGTGGGGAGTGGGATCCAGTGTCAGGGCTGAGCTTTGCCATCTTACAGATGTACCGTGGTGCCCTCTGTACCAAATCCTCCCTCGTCCTGAGGCATCTGGGGGATCGAGTGCCAGACAGTCCCTTGGGCACATGGGAGCAATGTCATTGCTCCTTCACTCTTAAACCTGTTAAATATCTATTGCAGAGGTTTAGGTTGGATATTAGGGAAAGGTTCTTCCCCCAGAGGGTGGTTGGCACTGACCAGGCTCCTCAGGGCAGTGGTCATGGCCCCAAGGCTACCAGAGCTCAAGGAGCATTTGGACAAAGCTCTCAGGGCCAGGGTGGGATTGTTGGGGTGTCTGTGCAGGGCCAGGGGTTGGACTGGATGGTCCTTGTGGGTCCCTCCCAGTTCAGAACATTCCATTTTTCTATGATTCTAGGAACCTCCATTTCTGTCCGGGCTTGTGCTTTGTCCAGCCAAGACACATTCCTATCTGTGTTCTGGTCAGCTACTAAAGTGAAATCTGAGAATGATCATGTTGGATTCACTTCAGTGAAACATCCTCTGTGGAGCCTTCCCTCTCTGTGGAGGGAGTGTCCATGTCCTGTGCTGTGGAGCCACTGCCAGCAGATGATTCATCTGTTCTGTGGCTCTGTGAGCTGGGTGAAGGCATATGAAGGATGTCAAACACTGTGCTGAAGGAAATGTCTCCACCGCTTGCTCAGTGTTATTTGAAAAATCTCTCTCTTCAGATCTGCCTTTGAAAGTAGTGTTCATTCTTTCCTTCTGCTCTGTACCTGCTCACATCTGTGGCAGCAGGAGCAGATTTTGGAGACATGATGACTTCATCTGTTGAAGATAAATTACTTCCCTCAGGGGCTGCCTGACAGAAATTTGGAAGGAATCCCAGTGCAAGAAATGTATTTGGATCTCTGTGTAGTATTGTTGAGCATGATCAGGACCATCCTATATTCTGGGTAAATGAGATCTTGGGTGTTCTTCGCCCGGGAGGTGCTTGGGACTTGAAAGCAGCAGTTGCTGCAAGAAGCCGCCTGTCTGTGTGGAGACGAGTCTGGGGAATGCACAGCCCTGCTAATCACACAATCAGAGCCTAATTTCAGTTTGGAATTAGCTCTTCTCTGGGAGCTCATCTCTGCCCTCCTGCTCAAAACAGGGCCAGCTTAGTTGGACTAGGTGTTACTGAGCCCTGCCTGGTTCCACTGCCCCTCTGGGCCCGTTGCAATGTTTAGCCATTTTCACTGTGACCTTTTTTTACTTTTAGGCCTGGCTGGAATTCCTGGAAGGATCTGACTCCATCTTCTCTATGATTTCCCATGACAAAATTGAAGAGACGATTGTGTTCCCCCACATCCCCCCACTGAGCCCTCCCCATGCTGAACAAGCCCTGCTCCCTCAGCTTCTCCATTGTACTCCTACACCATGTGCTCCAACCCACTGACCGTCTGCTGGAATCACAGAATGGTTTGAGTTGGAAGGGACCTTTAAAGCCCATCTACTCCAGCTCCTGGGGGGATAAGCAGACAAGGGGTATGGTTTGATTCTTCTGACTGCCATGTGGCCATGGTGTCTGGACTTCTGAACCAGACATTGCCTTGGCAAGGTTGTGTGAGCTGCAGATGCATCCTGTCCCACAATAGTGTCCCAGCTCCTCACCACATGCCAGCAACTTCCTCCAGGTTACCCAGGAACAACAAGCTCATTGTGAGGAGTCCCAGCACAAGGGCAAGTTGGCTTTAACAGTTGCCTTTGCCTTGATCCCTTCTGGTGATATCCTAAGTTAGACTCCTCTGAATTGCCTTTAGGAAGAGGCGATTGCATCGGGAAGTTGAGTCTCCTGATTCACAAAGCTGGAGCTAGGTAGTGTGAACATGCCTCAGGGAGCCACAGTGTGAAAGCTTTGTTGAAAGAGAGAAGAAAGCCCACTTCCCAGGCATTGATGTGGTAATGGCCTCCAGAACACTGGAGTGTGGCTCTGTCAGTGACGCACTGATTGCTATCTGAAAGCCGGTCTTCTGGGTTATGAATGAAGGCTATTTTGTTCTTCTTCAGTTCATAAATTAGTGCATCTGAGTAGCCAGTGCCTGTGAGAGAGCAGCTCAAGTGGTGAGAAAGCAGGGTGTTCTCAGGCTCTGGCTGTGGGCAGTGGCTGTGGGTGAGTGGCTTCTGCTTTCACAGCAAACTCAGCTCAGAAGGGAGTGGGGGTAAAATTGGCATTTGTATCCAAGGGAGGGGGTTTTGCCACTCTACTGTGCCCTTGCAAGATCCCACCTAGAGCACTGTGTCCAGCTCTGAGGTCCTCAGCGGCAAAGGCATGGATCTGCTGGAGCAAGTCCAGAGGAGGCCACAGAGATGCTCCAAGGGCTGGAGGCTCTGCTCTGAAGCCAGGCTAGAAGAGCTGGGGGGGTTCACCTGAAGAAGAGAAGGCTCTGGGGAAGCCTTATTGTGGCCTTTTGGTACTTAAAGGGGGCCTATAGGATGAAGGGAGAAGGACATCCCATGGGAAGATAGTGACAGGACAAGGGGAGATGGCCTTAAGCTGAAGGAGGGCAGGAATAGATCGGATATTGAGGACAAATTCTTCCCTGTGAGGGCGGTGAGGCCCTGGCACAGAGAAGCTGTGGCTGCCTCATTCCTGGAAGTGTCCAAGGCCAAGTTGGATGGGGCTGGGAGCAACCTGGGCTAGTGGAAGATGTCCCTGCACATGGCAGGGGGTGGAATGATATGATCCTTAAGGTCCCTTCCCACCTAAACCATTCTGTGATTCTGTGATCTGTTCAGGATCTCCAGAAGCCAGAATCCCCCTCCTCTCTGGGAACAGGCTGTGACCTGGTCTAGGCTGGCGCTGAGGGTACCAACTCCCATCTCATGCATCAAGGAGTTTCCTTCAATGACATCTGATGTCCAATGACACTGCAGCATCTCCCCATGCAGCACAAATGAGGGTAACTTCAAAACAGTTGCAAGCACAGACACAACGAAGTAGCAATGACAGAAGCACAGTGGGATGCTCAGGGAATCTTCAAGCACAGGTCTCTGTGCAGTACCTGCTGCACCACAGGGAACTGAGCAGTGCTGTCTGTGCCCTTCACTGCTGACAGGGGCTTTGTCCATTACAAGTCCAGGTTTCTTTTTCCCCTTTTAAAGTTGCTGACTCTAAAATCTTCTCCTTGACATTTTCTCTACACTAGCAGGAGGGGGTTTTTTGTTGATTTTGGAACCACTTGAAAACAGGGGAAATTGGCCAAGACATTCAAAAGTTAAATTAAAATCTGACTCTGCAAATAACCAGTGTCAGTGGTGTGAATAATGTCCCTCTCCAGGAAAAGATGTTGAGGGAAAGGGGAGAATTGGATCAGAGTGAAACACAGCTTAACACAGACGGATAAAGAAATCTAAGGTTGGATAGGGTGACTTCTAAAGGAGATACTGAATATTTGGATTCAAAATTTTTGGTACCAAAGGAGGAATTGTTAATGGGTTAAGTCAGGACATTCCTGAGCTTGCCCTGCGTGGTTGGTGTGAGCTTTGTGAAGCCCTGGCAGTGAGAACAGGATTTACGGGTAGGAAATCTGCAGCCATTGCTTTGGAAAGCTTTAATCATGGGTTATTGTTGTGTCAGGGGTTTCTGTGTGCGCCTATGGATTAAAGAATGTATGATATGTCTAGAATTCCAAGAGGGATGTAAACAAGCCTCATGTTCTATAGAATCTTTTCCTGCTCGGAGGTGTCGCTGATGTTGATCAGAACACTGTGCCAGTTTCCTCTTGAGAAGTGTTCATTTACTGACAGCAAAGCACATGAAATGTCACCCCTGGTGAAACATTGCTCTCTGCATCTGTGCCCACATCTTCTGGGGCCAAACTTTCCACATTCTTGCCTCTTGCAGAGCTGTTGCGGTGGAAGCCTTTCCCCCTTAGAGCAATGTTGGGTTTTTTTCAGTAAAAAGACAAACAAAGCTATTTTCTGTTTCAGAATGCAAGATGGGATATCTCTGGAGATATTAACCTTCTTTACAGAGTTGTTTTTTGTGGTCGAAAAAAAAATCTGTTATCATTAAAATAATAAAAAAAAAATCTGCACCTCATTATTTCCAGAAATAAAGCTGCCATGATTAGATTTATTAAGAATTGACTTGGGGTGAGCTGAAGAGAGCTCCAACCCCAAAGAGTCTGTGTTTTAGAAAAAAGGCAGGAAGACAATAGGATGGACACAGGGGAAGCAAGAAGAGGGAATTGCTCTGTGATGTTAATAAGAAAATATGTTCTTTTTGGAAGGACTCTGAGAAGTGGCTTGGCAGACACGGCAGGAAGGGTTACTGAGCCCCTCTCCATGTGTTCAGTGCTTGCCTGAGCTCAGTCACAGGAGGCGGAGATGGGAGAGATGCACAAAAGTCAGGACTGGCATGGCCAGGGGAAGAATTCAGGAGGAAATGTAGAAGGCTAGAAGCGTGAGCAGAAGAGCTTGTCCTGTCCTTTCCTACCCTGCCCCTTCTCTAGCTTCCCTCCTGTGCTTGAGCCCCTGGTGAGCTGCTGGACCCTCGTCCCACTGCCCCTGGCTCCTGCTGTGCCCCAACCTCTTGGGAACAGCAGTAAAACTATTCCTCCACATATCCATAAGAAGAGCTGTGGTTTGGCATTTGGCAGAGTCTCAGGGGTGCAGATGTAGTGCTGAGGCAGCAGTTTTTGTGAGCAGCCTGGTGCTACCTGGGGTTCCGGATTCCTCCAAAGTGTTCTCCGGAGCCTCTGCCTCCACCTGCACCTCCGGAGGGGGGTCATTCCCTTTTTTCTTCTTGTCTTTCTTTTTCCCTTCCCTTTTACCTTGGGGCCATCAGCAGATCTGTTTCCTGATCTCTGTGTCTGCTTTGAAGACAACTTCTCACCTTTTAGTTACTGAAGGAATGTGAGGAATGAGGCCCCATGGCCCCAGCCTCCCACCCAGCTGGGAGGTGTTCCTACATGCTGGGGACAAGGAGCAAGGTGCTGCCATCCCTGGGAGCAGGCTCAGTGCCTGGGAGCAGGCTCAGACCCTTGGGCACTGCTGGTGGGCAGCAAAGGGGAGATGGCAGCGACATGTGCAGGGTGGGGATGGACTTTCAGTGCAGATCTGAGCATTTCAGTCCTCTGAAAATACTTGTTGGTAGTGCCAGCAGGGATCCAGTCCTAGAGCTACAGGTCCTGAGCCCCCGTGTAGATTTTCAGCTTGTTTTAGCAGTTTTGTAGGCAATATTAACTTCTAAGGCAGATGCATGAGTAAATCAGAGAGGAGCAAGTTGCCAACCTAGCTGTGATGGCTCTGGGATATTTGCAGGCACATGTGGAGGACAAGGGGTGCTCCCACCCCCATGGAGCTGCTGTGACTGTTGGTGTCACTGTGTTTGTATTTCCTCTTACAACTGCACCTGCCAAGAGGTGGACAAGTCAGACGAGCTCTGGTGCATCCAGCTGTCACCGTGGGGGCTGTCATAGTCCCTGTGTCCCTGCCCTGCCCCTCACCCATGCCAGGGTGGGCAGCCTGCCATGCTCCAGCCACACTGGCTCACAGCCGGGATTTGGACTTAAACCACTGGCAGCATGAGTCTGTGCTGGTGCCCCCAGGCATGCATTCACTTCCTCCAGAGAACAGATGGGAGCAGAGAACGTCCTAAACTGCCCTCCCTGTTTGCAGGTGCAAAAACAGTGACACCTGAGAGTGTGTTTCTCCCTATGACTGGAGCAATGATCCAGTTGTCACATCCCCGGAGGCCTCGAACAGACACAAAGGGAGGAATTCCTTCACCCAACCCTGGTTCATCCCAGCTAGAGAGACTGCTCTGGGTTCCTCTCACTGTCAGTGGGGATGAAGGAGGACTTTCAGAGCACATTTCATGCAGCCTGTTTCTAGTGCAGGGTGACACTACTCTCCCCCTGGGCCCCACCCTGCCCAGAGGAGGGACCTGGTGCCCCTGTTTCACAGCAGTGGGTGCAGGGGAGCTGTAGGCTGACATCAGCCTTTCCCTGGCTGTGTACACCAAAGCTGTCCCTCAGGAAAGCTTTGCTGATGTGCCTTCCCTGTCACCCATGGGAGACTGGCAATCCTAATTATCCGTGCAAATACTTCCAAGAACGGATGAGGCCCCACTCCACTGTCTGCCCTGAGAGACACTAAGCCATCCTACGAAGATGCTCCAGGGCCTGGAGCCTCTCTGCTTTGGAGACAGGCTGAGGGAGCCAGGGGTATTTACCTGGAGAAGGGAAGGCACCAGGAATATCTCAGTGTGGCCTTTCAGTACTTAGAGAGGGCTTATAAGAACGATGGGGACAGAGTTTTTAGCAGGGCCTGTTGCAGCAGGACAAGGGGTGATGGTTTTTAAACCATCCATAAGGATGAACTTTTTTATAACAAGGGTGCTGAGGCCCTGGCACAGGTTGCCCAGAGAAGCTGTGGCTGCCCCATTCGTGGAAGTGTCCGAGGCCAGACTGGATGGGGCTCTGAGTGCTCTGGTCTAGTGGAAGGTGCCCCTGCCCATGGCAGGGGGTTTGCACTAGATGACCTTGAAAAGTCACTGCCAATGCAGCCTATTCTGTGATTCTATTATTCTATTGCCTCTCACAGGCCATCAAGTCACAGCATCACTTTGGACCTATGTACAGGTGCAACATGGGATTAAAACAATCTAAACTCTTACCCCTCCATAATTATCTGTTTAATTGCAGACACCTTTGCTCTCTTGTTAGTGGCTGGTTCTGATTTTGCTTAATGTAATCAGTGTCTAAGTAAATAATATAGAGGTCACCAGTCAGGCTCAGTGGTGGTGGTGTAGCCTTGTTTCTCTGTGATGTACCTGCAAAGTGGCTTTCCCTGGACAAACAGCCATGCTGGCAAGGGGACACAAGTATCCCAACAAGCTCGCAGTTCAAGTGTGTGCTCTTCATCTCCTGGCAGAGAAGTGCAGCACTCACTGGAAAACCACTCCTGTGGTGGGATGAGCCCTGCTCTGGCAGTGGGGTGGCTCCTGCTCCTCCCTGCCCTCGCCCAGGACCCCCGCAGGACACTGCATCCAGAGAGGGGGGGAGAGAGAGCCATAATGAGAATTGCACTGACAGTGTTCCTTCCCTCTGCTTCCCCTCTCAGAGCACAGCTGGGGACAGTCGCTGTCTCCAAGGGCACCTGGTGCAGCTGCTGCTCCGGCACTGCCCCGGGCGCGCGGCGCGGTGGGCGCGGCACTGGGGGCTGCCCGCGGACGTGCTGCCTCCCGGCCTGGCTGAGGAGCTGCCAGAGCTTCACACCCAACAGAGGTAAAGACCCTTTTCAGTGTACATTACTTGTCGTACAAAGACTATATTTATTTGCTTAAAATCATATACCATAATGCTTCCTTGGGAAGACAATTTTGCAAAGGCTTCCTCCAGATACTCAGATCCCATCGTGGCCCTGTACACACTGCATTTGGTTGTCATAAGCCTGGAAATGTCTGTGAAAGGAGCATTTAAAACTCATCCTGAGTTTATCACAGAAGCTCTGTGAGATTGCTTCATGTTGCAGAGGGTTCTTACGTTTCCTCTGCCAGATCAACAGTGCAAATGAAATCATGTGACTCGGACCTGAATATGCATCTATTTTACTGAGGTTATTACACATCTGTCAAAGTTTTCCATGTGCTCTGCACCCCCACTGGACTGTAGCCTGGTTTAATGCCTTTCGGGAGGCTTATGACCAAGAAACTAATTGTAAAGTTCCTTAGATTTTTTAATTGTATTTATTTTCTTCCTTCTTTTACAGCTCATAAGCCAGTTTTTTTCCCAGTCTGTAATGTTAGCCTCATCCAAAGAAGTATTGAGAATTTTTGACATTTGGGGTCAGATACCAGAAGAAACACATTAATTGAATAAGTGAGCTTAAGAAGCTTTTAGCCCCCTCAATAGTCTCTGTTCTCTTTTCTTCCTCTGCCGCAATCCCAATAACCCAGTGCCATGTTCCCCTCCTGCTTTGGGACCCCCATGTTGTGTGCACCAGATGAACCTGCAGTAGCCACAGTTCCTCCCCCAACAGGAGCTCCATTCTCAAAAGAATTGAAAAATCCTTATATTAAGAAGGATTCTTACAACTCCTTGATTTCAGGTGCTCAGAACTGTGCAAACAGCCCCAGTCAAGGATCTCTTTAAACCTGCTGGTGTAGAAGGAGCAGAGGGGAAGGACGGAGAGATGAGGGTGGCAGGTTCCACACCGTGTGTAGACAAAGCTGTGCCAAGTTGAGAAGAGGCTCAAAACTCAGGAAGGCCCATATACCCCCTGAAGTGTCAGGAGCTGTCTGATCCCCATGGCAAGCTGGATCTGGAGAAATACCAGGGCTTTGAAGTTCTGGTTCTGAGTATTCTGTGCTGTGTCTCTCTGAGAAAATGTCCCAAGATCATCCTCTTCAGGCAGCAGTGTCCCCATTTAACAGCTGCCCAGCTGTGTTGTACAGAGAGGGACAGGATCTGTGTGAAGAAGTGACTCAATGCAAACGATTTGCTGAGCCCCAGTTCGCTGTTACACTCTGGTGAGCACTGGTGGGACCTGCCATGTTTCAGTGACTGCATCCATGAGATGTTCCCAGGGAAACTGTGGCTGCCCCATCCTAGACCAGGTTGGATGGGGCCCTGAGGAACCTGACCTAGTGGAAGGTGTCCCTGTCTGTGGCAATGGGGGTGAAGCTGGATGATGTTTGAGGTCCATTCCAACCCAAACCAGTCTGTGATTCTCTGATTCTGTTTAATCAAGTTCTTCAGAGACAGCCATGTTTGCCACCCTTTTTTAACCTTTTTTCTCCTGCAGATATTCAGGCTACTAAAAGTCTGGAGGAACCTGCAGAGCTGGCAATGGATACTGCATGAGGGTCCTGTTAGGATCTCACCCAGGGCTGCGGAGGAGATCTAGAACCTCAGGCTGGATGAGGCCCATCAACACACAGCCCAGAACTCTGCCCACACTGTTCCTGAGCCAAACCCCTGCCAGGCTGCAGGCCACCACAGCCCTTGGGGTCAGAGTCATTACCCAGCCACCTTGCTGGTCTCTGCTCATTCATGTGTAGGAATTCATCTAATTGGATTCCTGCGCGGGGAAGAGGACTTATCCCTGAGCTCGATGCAAATGCAGGAGCTGTGGGCTGTGGTTGTGGTGCAGCAGAGCTCAGAGCTTTGCTGTCATTCCAGGAGCAATAACATGTTTCCAGGCACAGTCAAGGCTTTTTTCATAAACCAAAGAGAGGAAGCAGTAGGTTCCTTACAACTCTTTGGTTGTTGAACACATCAGCCACCTTATTCCAGGGTGTTATGCTTGACTGGATTTGGCTCCACCTTCCACATATCTCTCTCTTACCCTCACTGGTGAAACATGTTGGGTTTTTTTGACATGGAGATTGGTGTCTCTGGTTCAGAAGGGAGCTGGGATTAGAGAAATGTTTATGGAAAAATTCTGACCACTCCCAAGAGGTAACCATTGACAACTTTGTGCAAGCTGAGAGCCCGTACCTTCAGCAACCTGCAAACATGGCCCTTGAAGCCTTTAATATGAGGGAGTAACTTCCCATATGGAGCTGAACTTCTCAGTGTATGTGATGGAAGTGTGGATCTGAGTTGTAACGAACTGTGTGTCAAGGAGGAGCTGTGATGGCCTCAGACATTGCCTGTTTGGGGAGGAATAAAGCCATCAGAAAGTCGAAGGTCACTGCTCCATGGGCAGCAAGCTGGGGACTCCAGCACCATGCTTGTGATGAGAAACAGAGGCAGGGCCCTCTTGGCACGAGTGGTGCACGAGTCTGCACACCCATGGTCACCTTGTGTGGGCTGGGGCTTCCTCCTGTCACTGCAAACATGCAGTTGTGTGCAGGTGATTTGGGAGTGTCCTTTTACCTGTTGTTCTTACAGCAGGACTTTCCTCCTGGGGTCATATGTTCGAATTATGAACTCCAAGTAACAGCTAGGATCTGTCACTGGCTGCCTGATTAATGTCAACACCTCTCTGTGGAATAAGGAGACCATTTTAAGAAGACCAAGCCTGAGGCTCAGCAGGACTATCTGCTCCAATGGATTTGTCATCAGATTTGCTGTCCTCAATATTACAGCCTATTTCAGTCTCCTATGAAGAGGTGCTTATGCTTTCATAACTAAATTGGTATTTTTGGAGCATGGATTGGACTAACTGGAAGGTGAATGAGACCATGGTGTATTACTATTTTTTAAAGCTGATGATTTTGGGAAAGTCTCACAGGTGGCCTTGAACTGTTCACGTTCGTGGATCATGGCTTTGTGGATCTACTGTTTCTCCTAGTGCAGATCTGGTTCTTGTTCAGGCCCCATGTCACCTCAGGAAACACGACACATATCGAAACACTCTCTGCAATGAACAACTTCTCCAGAGGGTCCATGGTTTTTCTGGAGCACAGGAAACTCTTGTCTGTCCTAACATGCTCCTGCCTTGCTCTGATGCACTGCTGGAGCTGCCCTCCTGCTCCTCCTCCTCCTTCTCCTCCTCCTCCTCCTCCCTTCTAAAGCTGCATCAGCTGCCAGTTGGAAGCCAGGGGGTTTTTGCATGAGGGACAAGCCCTCAAAACACAAAGGGATGGTTACAGGAGTGTGGCTGAGCCACAGACTGTGCATCTAGAGATAAAACTCATCACTACATCTCTGTGCTGTGGGAATCCTGTGCTGTGCCAGGTGGAGGGAAGGCAAGGCAGTGAGGATGTGCTCTGCCCTGCATGAGGAGTTGGGACAGATGAATAAAACTCTTTATGCTGCAGTTTACTCATCCAGTCATGATACCTGCTATAGTAGCTGCCATAAAGTCAGCAGAGCCATGGAACCCCATAAAACAGTCTGGCTGCCTTGTTTATTGAGCCAACAAAGCCACAGGTTCCCAGAGAGGGAGTTCACACTGCAGAGAACAAGGTGGCACCAGCATATAAATGATATCATCTGTCTCTGGTCACACCACACGGGGCTCCTGAGCTCTGCAGGTGAGAATATTCCTGGAGACCTGAGCCTACACACCTTCATTAAATATTTTACACAAATATTGACTTCCCCGTGCACACAAACCCACTGGAAAGAGTGTTTGTGCAAGGAGAGCTGCTCTGCTACAAAATTAGTCACGCAGGCTCCCAAACACAAAGTTAGTAAACAGTTTCTCAAATAATGAAACATTTCAAGTTTCTGTGGGAAAGAGACTATCCAGAAATGTGTGATACGTCCAAAGTAGCTGGATCTTTTTGATTAGTTTTTTTCTCTGATTGCATCATCTGACTGAGCCGCCAGAGCAACACGCTGACCTTCATTTCTGAGGGCATTTCACGAGACTCTACTGCATTTGGAACAGAAAATGTGCTGTGTAAGATCCTGTTGTAGGCAATCATTTAGCTCATTTTTGCAGACATCTCCCAACATTCCCAGGGAATTAATACACAGAGACTGAGTTTCTCTGTGTGGTGCCATCAGAAACCCACACGGAGGGAGTAGCACAAGCACGGCACACAATCTGTGGGTTCAGCTGCTGCCTTCCCCAAAACAGAGAAGGGTTTGAATTTTTGTTCCTGAACTTTTTTCATTTCATCCCTGTGCAATGTAGGACAAATGTCCTTGTGCATCCTATGTGACCATTTTACAGAGAAGAGAATGGAGGAGGAGAAGCTGGATAGCTTCAGGGAAGTCTGTGAAGCCTTCGCAAGTGATGAGGCAGATTCCCCTGTTCCCAGCTGATGGGGATCTGAGTGTGGAGCAGTCTGAGAGGCTGTGTGAGTGGGGCACAGTGAGGCTCCTGTTTGGACACAGTGCTGCTCAGAGCTGACTCTCCATTTGGTGTCACACCAGCAGGCACCTGTGTTAGCTCGAAGGCAAGAATAACTAAATCTAAAATGTATTATCTCTGAATGTGGAAACAGCTGCCCAATTTTGTCATCCAGGTTCTGGGCAAGAAGGATGAGCAATGAGGACAGGCTTGGACTCTGACTCCAGCAAGTGGTGTGGGTGTTCTCTTCAGTGGATACAGTGCGTGTGCATGATGAGCTCATGGGAAAGGAATGGAAAGAGAGGATGAGCCTACAAGAAGGCTGGAGAGGGACTTTTCACAAGGGCCTGGAGTGACAGGGCAATGGGGGATGGCTTCCCACTGCCAGAGGGCGGGGTTGGATGGGATATTGGGAAGGAATTCCTCCCTGTGAGGGTGGGGAGGCCCTGGCACAGGTTGCCCAGAGAAGCTGTGGCTGCCCCATCCCTGGAAGTGTCCAAGGCCAGGTTGGACGGGGCTTGGAGCAACCTGGGCTGGTGGAAGGTGTCCCTCTGCCCATGGCAGGGGGTGGAATGAGATGGTCGTTAAAGTCCCTTCCAACCCAAGCCAGTCTGTGATTCTGTTATTCTAAGATGAAAGACTGAGATTACAGGGAAAGTGAGGAAAGAGTGGGTAAGAGAAAGTGTCATGGGAAAAGAGTGGGTTGAGGTGAAATAAACAGCATGAGACTTCCCACTTTTCCTCAAATTCAGGATTTTCTCCCATTGCATGGCTTAAAACTGTTGTATCTGATTTTGTGCAGGGTAGAAGAGGCCACAAAAGCAGATAATTATGAAGACAGTAAGAAGAAGGACTGTTACCAGCTTCCTATTCCACGGGAAAATATTCACTTCCTACAGACATGGGAAGAGACACTGCAGTGCTGGGAGAAGGTGCTGCAGGTGAGTGTTACCTGAGATTGGCTTTGCAGGGTCAGGGAGCAGGAACTCTGTATCAGGCTTGTACTCATGGCTGGATGTGGCCACTGCCATCCAATGTCTCCCTCCCCAAGCCAAGAATAGCTGCTCCTTTAGGTTTGTGTGATCTAGGGAACGTGTCAGGAATTGTGCCAGGAAAGGTCCCTGCAGGGGTACTCAGGTGCTGTGGGAGTTACTGTCTCTGTAGCAGTTTGCACAAAGAGCTCCCGTGGTTGGAAAGGAAAGGTTTGTGTCCTGGACAGACTCTCCAGGCCCCTCTCCAGCACAGCAAGTCTCTGAGTGCAGGAGGTGTCTGTTGCAGCCTGGGCAGGTTGTTGGCGTTGACATGGAGTGGAAGCCTTCCTTTGGCATGGTGGGGAAGCCCCGTGTTGCCCTCCTCCAGATGGCAGTGAAGGATGAGGTGTTCCTGTTGGACCTGCCACGGCTCCTCGAGCAAGCTGAGCTGGAAGGGGAGAAGGAGAAGCTCCCCCGATTCATCCAGATGCTCTATTCAGATGCTGCCATCACTAAACTAGGTAACACACCTCTCTTCTCCCTACCCTGAGGCTTCACACAGCCTACTTTGTCATTTTTGTCATTCCTAGATCTTCTTGGAGTGGATTCTCCAAATCCACTTGCCATGGAATCAGCTTTTGTAGCCCTGGGTGTTGAGGCACTGCCAGGCTAGGAAGCAGGGTGACCAGGGGAATAATAGAAATATAGAATCACAGAACCCTACAATATCCTGAGCTGGAAGGGACCCACAAGGACCATCCAGTCCAACCCCTGGCCCTGCACAGACACCACAACAATCCCACCCTGTCCCTCAGAGCGTTGTCCAAACCCTCCAGGAGCTCTGGCAGCCTTGGGGCTGTGCCCACTGCCCTGGGGAACCTGGTCAGTGCCAACCACCCTCTGGGGGAAGAACCTTTTCCTGAGATCCAACCTAAACCTCCCCTGACAGAACTTCATGCCATTATATTTCCCCATTTCAATCAAAGACAAGATTTCTGATTTAGCTTGCACTCTTGGACTTGGGATTATCCTAATTCCATACTAAGCTCCAACTGACACCCAAACCTTTTGGCTTAGAGAAGTCTGGCAGACACAGCTTTCTGGATGTCCCTGTCCCTGCCCCAGAGCTGTCGTACTGGACACCAGAGCTCTCTGAATTACCATACCTGGTTTTTGGAGGCTTTTGGCAGGATTTGCAAAGGATTTGCAAGGATTTCAAGGATTTCAAGGACAAATTCATAATTACCTTCCCAGATTTTAAATAAGTTGATCTTAAACTCAGCATTTTTCATCCACCTCTCCTCTCCCTGGATCTGCAGGAGTGTCTCTTGGGAAGAGGAGAGATGGGAGCCAATCTTTTTCCCTGTTTGAACAGTCTTCCCACCAGTGTTTGTGTATCTTTTGTCAGCATTTTGACTCTGAAGTAGAAGAAGCTGCAGTGCTTTAGCCATGACCTGAGTTTTCTTACCTGTGTGATTTGGGCTGATTTTGTCTCCAGGCTATGGGATGTCTGGAGACCTCAGCAGTCTTGCAGCCACATGTGCTGCTCTGAAAGACATGGAGAAGCAACTGCATGGTGTGGTGGATCTACTCACAGTGGACAAACAAGTAAGGATGAACACATCAAGATGTGGGAAGTTGTGTCTCCTGTGTGTACTGGTGGATAACTGTACTGAATCCACAGCACTGTCTGTTTGTATCCTGGATTGGCAGGGATGCAGCTACATGTGTAAATAGACCATTTCCTGTAGTGTGTTTGATGTGTTGGGATTCTGTAAAGGAAGACAGAAGCATTTTGTTTTCATCAGCTAAAAGGTTAAAGCTTGCAATACTGACAGCTTTTTCACAGCCTTCATAAAAGCTCCATTCAGCCAGGGCAAGGTTTCTGAGCACAATTTATACTTGAACTTAATACTAAGTTCTTGTAGGAATTCTGCTATCCCAGGACCATGCAGTATTGAAGCAGATATGATGGAGTTAATGATTTGTGCAGAACTCTAATGTTCCTCGGAGGGCTGCTGGTGGGTTCAGCACTGGAATTTCTGGTCAGCTGAACCACAGCTGTCCCTGGGTTTGCACACAGGAGCTTTCAGCAGACTGCAGAAATGTTGAGCACAACCATTTTAATGGGTAAAATGTACAGAGTGTTTAAGGCTGTGGGTTGGGGTGAAGCAGATCTTTGGGACTGATAGCTTAACCTGGGAAGTGCTGCAGGGGCTGACGTACCTGCCAACAGCTATTGCCTCAGTTTAACCTGAGAAATGGCAGCTTCAGAAAGGGCTGCTGCCCAGGGTGGCACAGGAATACCTTTTCTCACTGGGACAAGGAGCAGAAAGATGCTGAACTGCCACTACTGGTCTTTTATTGAGTGGGTGCCTAGCAGCCTCCAGCACAGCTGAGCACCCAGAGCTCTCTGAGGAGCCCCAGTCCCAGCCCTGCAGCTCTGGTACAATGCTGTACAACAATGCCCTTTTTTTTCTTCCTTGGCTATGAAAGAGATTTCTCTCCAGCAAGTGTGTTTGTTAAACAAATAACCTGACGCCGTTTATATCTAATGCCATCCCAGCCCTTGTCTGAGACAACGGGGTTCAATATGCCAGGCAAGAGATGGATGTGATAGAGTTGTGCCTGGCCCCACCCGCTGGAACACGAGGTGGTGGAGAAGCTGTTTTATAACCAGGTGTTTTCTATCTCTTTGTTTCCATCAGCTGCAGAAGGGCTGCAGTGAGTGGAGGAAGGACGGCCGGAAGGTTGATGGACTGTCCCCAGAGCACAGCCACGAGGAGAGAGGGGTCAGGCAGCAGGAGAAGGGACTCAGCCTCCTGGTGCACCATGTGCTGGGGAAACCTCTGGATAAAACGGAGCAGCTGTCAAACTGGGAGAAACGGCCTCTCCGGGAGGAGCAGATCCTCTATGCAGGTCTGGTCCCTGCTCAGTGACACGGAGTTACAGGTGTCCAGGACAGGTTGTGTTTGGCTGTTCTGTCACCAGGAAGGTCATTAAGTAGCAAAGGAAGAGAATGGCTTTGCAGATTAGTTCCTGTTCAGAGGAGTCAGCACATGTTTTGTTTGTCCTTTTGCGGACATGGCTTTAATGGTTGAAGTTTAAACTGTCCAGTGATTCATTATTTCCCTTATGAAGGAATTCCTGTGCTTTGCAGATTTTGTCTGATGAAACATCACCTCAGTGGAAACTCTTCTCAGTAACTGAAAGGAAGAAAGTCCACTTCCTTCTGCCTCATTTCCCAGCCTTCCTGGGAAACAAATGCTGTGTTCATTTGTCACAGTGAAGCGCTTGTTAGAGTCGGGTTAGAAATGGGGCAGACGTGGTGTCAGAAACTGCAGCACAGAATCAGGACTGTGGAGGGACCAGTGGAGTTTATTGCTGATTATCCCAGAGTCAGAAGTCTGGGTCTAAATCTTTTCCTGGGGCATCAAAGGACAGTCTTTGCTGAAGCAAACCAGCCCTTTGTTAAATTCAACTATCCTTGAAGCTGACACAGTTCCCACAAAAGTTAATCACTAGGACTTGTCAAACTGGCTGGGAGACTCTGGCAGTTCCCGTTACAGGGAGCAGAGCCACACAACAATGCGTGTGGGCAGGTTATTGCAAACAGCTCAGTTAATGCCTTTTCAGATATTGCATCTAGTGGGGAAGTTCCCTTCCCATTGAGAGATGTGGTGAGGAACCGTGGGCAGGCTCAGGGACAATGATGAGGAGCAGGGGCTGGCTGGAGCTATCAGGTGGTGGTTGGAACAGCCACACTACAGTGTGCATTGTGTTAGAGTGGAGAGGGCAGAGCCTGTCACCTTTGGAGATCCTGCCTTGACCCTCTGTGACTGTGTTCGGTTATGAGGCTTCGTGAATCAGTCACGGAGCACAGGGTAGGACGTGAGTGAGTTGGAGCTTCACAGGTTGTTCACAGTGGCTTTTACAAAGGTGGAGGCTCTCTCTGGCATCAGGAAAGCCTCTGGTTTACTTTTGAATGGAACCAGGTGAGGCTCATGTTCCCTTCCTTTCAGCCTCCGACGCCTACTGTTTGCTGGAGATCTACGAGAGGCTCTGCAGGGACCCAGAGAGCTTTGGGCTGAGCTCAGACCTGATGGAGAGTCTGGTGGGAAAACGGAGCATAAAACCCAGGGCAAAGAAGCAGCTGAATAAACAAGAACCACTGTCACCTTCTGGACAGGTTTGTAAACATCTTCAAAGAGCTGCTTGTTGCTCAAGACCCCTGTAAATCATACCCTGCCTTAAAACTCCACTGGCCATAACTTGGAGCTGTGTGACTCTGCTTAAGGATCTTATAATATGACTGGTTCCTCTCAATAATAAAGTTTTACTTTTGAAATGGAACCATCCAGTGGTTTATGCACCTTTGGAAACCTCAGCAGAAACCCCATTTTGTTTGTTATCTGAGAAGACTCACTGTAACTGTGTATCCTTCTGAGGAGCCCCAAATGTGTGCTGAGTTCCTGAAGTCCATGCCGCCTTCCATGGCTGGGCTGAGGTGTTACTGACTGTATCCACCTTGTCAGGAGGGTGTAGAAGTGCAGCATCCTCTTAGTCCTCATCAGGCAGTAAAACATGGAGCTGCTCAGTAGCTCCCTGAGCACTCTGTTCATGGGAATGTTGTGTTACAGCAGAGCTGACTGGCTGCTGCAGAGATGGGAAAAGTGAGTACTTCAGGCTTGAATTACCTTGGGAACCCACGGGTCATCTTTGTGTTCTGTACAGTCAGATTCATGAACTGAGAGGCAGTTGGTAAAACCTGGACTGGGACGCCAAGAAAAGCAGACTTCTCCTGACTCTGCATCCTGCAGGACTCCAGACTCTCTTTCCCAGTGTTTCCTGGTCCACTATCTGAAGTGGGACTCTATTCTCCTTTGTAAAGCTTTTTGCTCTCTGCTGGCATGAAACGTGAGAAAAAAGCTACATATTACAGTGCTGGCCACTGCATAAACACTGGTGAGGGCCAGCTGCTGCTCCTGCACATCTGTTTGAGCAGCAGCAGCAGGCAGGGTTAGTGTCTTCCAACTGCCTCGGCACTGAGGGGCAGCTCGGTCCCTTGTCACAGCCCTCTGATGTCCCAGCTGCATCCACCAGGGTCCTGCAGGAGCTGGTGACAGTGCAGTCTGCCCAGTGCTGCAGAGCCCTGAGCTCGTGGACCAGCTTCTGGGAGGTGCAGCCTCCCACCAGTGGAGCTCCTGGATCTGAGCTGGTTCCCAGGGTCAGCCCAGGTGGAGCTGCATGTTGTGCCACAGCATTCCCAGCCGTGAGCCAGCTCCTGCAGGGCTAATCTGCAGTGCTGACTCCCTGCATAGGTGCTGGCTGTGTCCTTCAGTCATCCCAGCTGATTCAAGTTCCTGGAGTCAAAAGCTGAACACTGGAAGTTCCTTAATAACTTCCCTTCTCCATGAATTTAGCTATTGTACTTCTGGGAGCCTCCCAACACTGAAGTCCTCCAAGTGCAGGAACTCCCCCAGCAGCAGATATTCAAAATAAAACAAACAGAATTCAGGCACTGCCTATTTTTAACCTTCCAAAGATAACATGGTTGCTTTGTCTACCTGTTTCTCCCTCTGTCTGTGTGATCCCCTTCCCAAATCATAGCTTTGGCACATGTTTATTAGTTACACACTAATTCCGTAGGGGAACAGCAGCCTTGACGATGTTTCTGTGACTTCATGAAGGTGGATGTCTGTGTAGAGCACTGAAGGCCAGGTTGGCATTTCTCCAGGGAAAGGCTGCAGCTCCCTGGATCAGGTGGCCAGCTGGCCAATGAGACAATGACTAATTCAGAATTAGCCCCATCATGTACTGCCTCTTACCCACATGGCAGTGGGCAGTGTGGAAAGAGGGAAGGAGGATCTAGAGGTGTTGCAGAGCGTGGTGTGATACAGGTGGAAGGAGACAGTTGGATTTGTTGCGGTGGGTGAATGCAGGGACGTAAAACACAAAAGTACTGGAAATCAGCCTTCTGCTGTTTATGGCTCTCTTGCCTTTCTCTAGCAATGCCAAGGATCCCAGATGGAGACCTCCTGTGCCCCTACCCCTGTGTCCCCTAGGGAGTTCAGCGTGGTCTGTGACAACATGCTGCAGGGCCTCGGGCGCTACCTGCGCTGCCTGGGTGTGGATGTCCGGATGCTGGACAACGAGGATGACCACAGGAAAGCTGCTGAGGTGAGTCAGGCACACACATGTGCATGTTCACAGCTGCCACTGTGCTCCCTGGGGATGGCTGCTGCCTGCTCTGGAGCTGCACTGGCTGTCACTGCCCAACAGGCAGTGGGTGCAGGAGCGGCCCTGTGGGCGCCTCCTCCTGTGCCTGTGCTGGGTCCCAGCTCTCTGGGTCAGTCTGAGAAGCTGTGCCACCTGGCAGCTGGTGACAGCTGGTCCCTGCAGTGGTGTGTGGACTTGGTTCTCTGCTTCCAGTAGAGAGGTGAGCAGAGACTGCTGTGATCTCACTGTTATTTATGTCTGTTTGTGTCATTGACAGCCAGAGCAGTTGAAGTCATGAGAAGAACACAAGCAGAGTGTAAAGACCATAGAATCACAGAATGGTTTGGGTTGGGAGGGACCTTAAAGATCATCTCATTGCAGCCCCCCAAAGATGTGACCAAGTGTCTTTGGGGAGGCTGTGTGTTTGCAACAAGACAAAAGTCACTGAAAGGAACCCAGAATTCACTTAGATTTCTAATGGATTCCAGTCTGGGCTTACAGGAAAGGTAATCGTTTGCCTTGTGTCCAGGTCTTTGTGTCTAGTTGGGCAGAACCATAATCCAAAGATGGCTGTTCATTATGGAAGGGAAAATGTCCATAATCAATGGCCATGTAATGTCCTGGCTGGCCACCACCTTGTGAGGTGACTCAAAGCCGATCAGCCACAACTGGCTATGACATAATTGGAAAAGGAAGAGTCTCTAACATGCATGGGGACAGTGAACATTGATTTGGGCTCGCATAAGAACTTTGACCCTCTGCCTCCCAGAGGAGAGACATGTGCTGCTTCATTTCAGACATATTTCTGCTATACCAGAACTGGAGATATCCAGCCCACACAGTGTGTGCTACCAAATGTGCGCGAATCACCCGGCTTGGTGTGCAGGATGTTTCCTCTTCAGATGTCTGCTTGGCCTGAGTCCGGGGCAGGCTGTAACTTCTGCAGAAATAATATCTCCTCCCCGCCAAACTTGCACAAGTCATTTAAACAAACTAGTTCTCACTGCTTCCCCCAGAGCCCCGTCTCCGCTTCTCATCCTGATACCTTATCGTGCCACGGACAGGATGTTTGACATTGCTTTCTCTATGGTGACCGGACAAACATCCTTTCACTATCAAAAGCCCTTGGAGTGTTACTGTATTGCAGAGCCTTTGATCTGGGCTTGGATAATCAAAGATAAAAATAGACTCCTCCCACCCTGCTTTATATCTGGCTTGTCCTGATTTAATCAAAGTTGAATGTTGACCACCCTACGCCCAAAAACTTGGAAATGTTATTGCAAAGGCCAGGAGGGGGTTTGAATCCAGGTCACTGAATACAAGACAGACAGTTTGGGTGTTGCCCCAGCACAATCTCAAACTAGTGTCACTAGGAATACATAAGTGTGTACAGAGTTAGTGTTTGTTCTTCATTAAAGTCTTTTCGCTCAAATGATTTATCAGTCATATTACACATCTCCTTGTGCCAAGAACTCCTGCATCACCTGGCATTTGCTCCGTATTGTTCTCATTCCTGTTGCTTGTTAAAGTGGCTTCAAGTATTGATAGGCAGGTAGGTCTGGTCCTTCACCCTCTGTTATTTGGGATCAAGCTTAAAAGCCTGTGAACTTCATCAGCTGTGCTTGGTCAGCTCTGGAATTGATTTATGTTTTGTTTTAGACTAGTGCGTGTGGCAGGAATTGGTTTGAGAACCCCCATTCCCAGGAGGTCCCTGTTCCATAGACATGAAGTCTGTGTCCTCTGTTCTGCTTTATGTTGTGCGCTTGTTATTGGCTAAATGTTTTATCTTGGACATCAGTTGTCCTGGCAAGTTTATTTTGCCAGATCTGCAATCTCAGATGTGCAGGCATGTGAGAGCAGGACCTCTGACAGCATGAACCACTGGATCCCCCCTGATTGTCCATATGTAGTGGTGGCAGTGCTGGGCTAACAGCTGAACTCAATGATCTTAGAGGTCTTTCCCAGCCTTAATGATTCTGTGATTCTATGGTTCTGTTTGTCTCCTGTGAGCTGCCACCAGCTTGCAGTCTGTGATTTAGTGGTGCTATTTAATCAGGATTTGACTGGAGAAGCAACTGATTAAAGTTGCCTGTCATAAGCACAGATACAGAAAATCTTTAAAAATGGAAAAATAGGAGAAACTCATACTGAAAATGTCTGTGGTGAAATCTGTTCTTGTGTGAAAGGCAAAGAGCTCACAGGAAATCCTTACAGAAACATTTTAGCCTCTGTCCATGAGCACCAGCCTCTTGGGGAAGGGCAGTACAGGTGTCCTTTCCCAAGCCCTCTCATCCAGTGCTGTTTTTACCACTACCTTACCTGCTGTAGCACTTGCACACACATTTGGCACAGCAGGAATGCAGCTGGGAGATGAAATTTGTTCCAGATGTGCTGGATGAGCTCCTTTACCTGACGTTAGCAGCATGTACATTGAGAGATGGGATCCAGCACATGCTTTTCCTGACACATTCCTGCCTGGCAGCACTGCTCCGGTCCTGCACCTTGGGTAGGTCCTTCTGCAGGCCTTTGGGCAGTGGCCCAGATTGGCCCAAGCCTGGCTCCCTGCTGTGTGGCCTCTCTGAAGAAGGGCTGTGTGCATCCAGCCATTCCTCCCCCAGGACTCTGACTCCAGCCCAGGGTGATCCCTCAGGTAAAGAATGCAGAGATTCCATCTCTGTGATGCAGCACATTCGGGGTGTGCAGGTGCCATGTTTTGGTGAGCCACTCTTTGCCGTTGCATTTATTTCATAAGCAACATGTTATTTCCAATTAATACGAGATTCTTTACTTAAATCATGTCCTGTGCCTGTAAGGGTACCTACCCAGGTCTTCCATGCCCCATCCCTGGGAAACATTTCTGGTCAGGTTGGAGGGAGGCTCTGAGCAAACTGATCCAGTTGAAGGTGTCCCTGCACACTGAAGGGGAGTTGAAACGAGGTGACCTTTAAAAGATCCCTTCCAACCCAAACTATTTTATGATTCCAGATTGTCTTCTGCAAACTTCTCTTTCAGAGAATCTTAAACCTATCTTTTGAATTTTCGAGATGGATAATTGGAAGAAGATAGGAAAGTTTCAGTGAGTGTTCCTCTTTTCTCTGCAATTTTGTAGATCAGGCAGATGCTTCTCATACTGAACCTAAAGGATCACTCATCAGCCTGAAGTGACTACAGTAGATCCTGCAATGTACGTCAGGAGTAGAGAAGAGGTTTTTAAGAAAATTTTGGTAGTCTCTTAGGTTTCTAATAAGAGACTCAGTGGAATCTCAAAGCTGCTTCAGTTGAGTTGAGGGTTGGTTTGTTTTATTTTTTTAATGGACTTTGCACTTGGTCTTCAAAATCATCCTCATCTCTAAGAATACTTTGACGCTAAGGCAAACCTGGTACTTTTTGAAGTGTGATAATAACCAGAAGGCAGGTAAAACTGGCTTCCCGCAGCTCCCATGCTGTTGAAGGTTCCCTTGCAAGGTTACACCTAACCCCAAAACTCCAGGTGAACCAGCGAGTTGGAGAGGAGGGTCAGGCTGGATGATCTCAGGAGCCAGATAGAGCACTGTGCACCCAGATCTAAGTTGCCCTGGACTGATTTGGAGCCAGGGAACACAAAGGGGACTTTAATACTGCAGTGAGCAGAGGTTCACATAATGGGGGAATCTAATCTCAGACAAGAGATTAGATTGTCTCAGCTTTGAAAACTTTTTCCATATTTTTGATGTAGATGACATTCTTCAGGTTTGCTGGTGTTTTTACTGCACAGACTGTCAGGGAGCTAAATTCACAGAGGGCAGATGAAGACCTGTGTTGCTTTTAAGATCAAGACTTGGCTTGTGATGTTTGGTCAGCAGGAGGAGGAGGTGTTTTGTCGGAGACCTTGATACCAACAAGTCTGCATTAAGAAACAAAACTGGGTGGATGGTTTTGGTGTGAAACTTAAGGCCACATTACAAAACCATGCGATAACTCATGGTTATTGCATAGTTTTCAGGAATGCTTAAGAAAAGTTTAGGGTTGCAGTATCAGTGGGGCTGGACTGAGGGTGCTCAGAGCTGTTGAGCTCTTGGTTTACTGTCTGTTTTAAAGGAGCCTGGAATAACCCTCCCTTGAGGGTTGGACTGAGTTTTGTGATCCACTTCTCTGGTAGATCCTTGTCTGAGCACTTTCCCACCACACATCCTGGGGCAGACACTTTCTGTCCACTTCCTCTTCATCTGAACTGGGACCTTGCTGGCCTAGGCTCAGGATCACTGCAGAGGGGTCACAGCTTTTCCTCGACTGCAGTTTACTTCTTAAAAAGCATGTGGCATTACCCAACATGTGTCTTGCACAGACTTGGCAAAGTTTAACTTACAAATCTAGAGCCTTGTGCTGCTGTTTCTTGGAACCTCTTTTGGCCTTACTTCAGGATCCTTCAGGTTGTCACAAATCATCCTGGTGCTGGCTTTGAAGCAAAGGGGTTCTCTGCCCTCTCTCCTCAGTCACTGCCTTTTCAGGTCTCTTTGAGAGTAATTCCTTTGGGTTCATTCATCTCTGCAGGATGGAAGTTGGCTAAACAGGCAGACACATTAAGGGCTAAACAGTAATACCAAGGGAGTGCTTTCTATCCAGAAGGTCTGAGCCTTTTTCAGAGGAAGTTGATGTTATCTTTGTAATAGATTGTGAAACTGAGGCCAATGCCCTCTCTGCAGCACTTGGGCTGGAGCACAGGTCCCTGACACCCACTTGAAAATGCTGCCCTGGACCCTCCTTTCCTCTTGTTTGGATCGCTGACCACACATCTCCCGATGGTCCCAGCACTACCTTCCCCACTGCTTTTGGAGAAACAGAAGGAATTGTGCCTCTTTGGTTCCAGTCAGATGCGTGCTGTCACATGGCTTTTCTGGCTCTGCGTGCTTCTCCCAGTCCCTGTTCCAGAGGCAGAAAAACATGCTCCAGGAGTTATTGCTTTTCTCCTTTTTATTTGATGTTCTTTGCCTGTCTCTGCAGAGCTGTTTAGATAAGGGGATTTATCAAGCTTGAACTAATTAACCCTGGATGCAGGAAGTCAGAATGGAGTGTTCCAGCTCTGAAATCCTCAGCCGTACCCTGAAGCACACTTGGGTCTGAAGGAGCTTCACATCTCTTTTCCCTTGCTGGCAGATCACTGTGGTGAACTTTTGCTGTTGCCTTACCAGACTTCTCTCAATAATGTGCCATCAGGGTGCTGTCTTGGCTGCTCTGTACCCAAACTGTGTGAAGCAGGATTGCATGGGGTACCTCTTAAAGATTTTTTCCTTCATTGAGAGAGAGAGTTGATTTTGAAAGAAATTCGGTAATTCTACCTGTAGGAAGGTGCTTCAGAAGTTGTTACCAATTGCTTTGTCAGTGCAGAACGGGCAGCCAAAGAGTGACTTCACAAAAAAAGGAGGGAAGCAGCTACCTAAAAGATTAAGAAGGAAATAAATAAAAAAAACCCTTGCTTAGCTGCCTGCATGGGACCTTCAGAGCCTTCTCTCCCTTGTTTCATGTTGCCATAGAACCAGTGGGTCTTAAAAAAATGTCTGTCCAAGACAGAGTTTAAAAGTCATGGTTGGGTTTTCTGCTGTTCCCTGGCTGTGCTTGGTGGTGTCATCTGTGTGGAAAGTGCAGCAGGACTTTGATCCCAAATGTGTCCTCCTGCCAGGGTTAGAGAGTGATCCAGAGAGGGCTGCTGAACTATGAACCAGATGAGAGACCTCCACAACACACATATGGAATCAGTGAAAAACATGAGGGCTTCCAACAGAATCCAAACCAGAGAAGAAAGATAACCTCATGCCTACCTCAAAGCACTGATCTCTTGTCAACAGGATCATAGCTGAGTCCTGGTTCACATGGGAATCCTTTGGAATCCTCCTGTCACCAATAGCCATGAAGCTCTTTCCCTCCTACAGGAGGGGGAGGGAGGGAGGAATGTCATTCAGTTATAAGGTCAGTCACACTTCCATCCTTGCAGCTCCAGATTTAGTGTCTCCTTTTGGCACCAACCCATTTGCAGTGTCTCTGACTCTGTGGGAAGGTCAGCAGTACGGGTGATGAGTCCCCTGGTAATTCAGTGCAGACCTTCCACTTGAAGGACCAGATCTCTGATAAAAGCTCGGGACTACAAGTTGGGATGTGATAAACTCTAAGGGAGATATTCCTCAAAGCCCAGAAAGGTGCATAATTCCTGTGTGGGACAATAACACCCTCTTTCTTTTAGGAGCATTTTCTGTTAATGATATGAAGTTTGCAGACACATTTCATGGTACATTTTTTTGCTGTAATGACCTGCTTAGGCTAGTTTTTCCTTTCTCTCCTGTGTAGCAGAAGTGTTTGCTTCTTTGTAACCCAGACTGAGGAAATAGAAATAGTCTGGACTAAGGGAAAAATATAAAAGATTGTTTTCGAATAGGATTGTTTCAAGGTGGGATGGTTCCCTGGGCCATCTACAGTGCAGATGCAGCTTGTTCCAGCACGTGAGAGACATGGCAGGGATTGGCAGGGAGGGAACATGGGATGGATGACCCATACCTTGAGCTGCTATGGCTCTCAAGAGCTCTAGGCCAGGTGTCGGCTGACACTGAAGAGAAACACTCAGGATCTCCAGTTCACCTTCTCTCTTGTGACTGCAAGTAAAGCTTGAACGCAGTGTAACTTCAGCCTCTGTTCATTTGGATTTTTGCTGTTTTTTCCAGATTGCCCGACAGGAAGGAAGAGTCATTTTAACCTCTGGACTCCCATATCAGACTGTAAGTGTTTCGAGCTGCTGCCGTGTTTCTGGCATTGTATCACTGCGTGGTCTGGGGTGTGCAAGGGAGAGAAGAGGAAAAGTCAGATGTGAATGCAACAGCTGGCTTGGCTTTTTCGTGTTTTCTGCACTAAAAGCTATGTTAAGGGTCTTGAGAGGTTTGCTGTTCTCAACTGCCAGAGCTTGGGGTGAAATATTCTTTTATGCTTATTCTCAGTCCTGCATCAGTGGGGAGAGCAATTGCTTTCCGTCGGGGGCGGGTATGGAAGTCAAGCCAAGCAATCCAGAACAAAATGTTTCTGTTTGACCTCACTGGCAGGTGAAAGGCAGCTCCGTTCCTGTGCTTTTTATCCCAGAGATTCTTGTTTACTGACTGGCTCCACACTGACAGTTTCAACACTTAAAGACATTTCTTCAGGCTTGGAAGGCAGAGATTGGAAGTCCCCGAGGGTCCTGATGGAAACTGTAGAGGTTTTTGTGTTCCTATAGATAAACAAAAAAGTCAAAGAAAACCCAAACTTACCCTCAACACCAGCTGTTCAGAGCCCTTCACAGACAGTGTTGGTGGGGATCTACTGAACCTGCCAAGTCAGTGGTTGCAATGTTGTAATGACTTGCTCCAGGTAGCAATTTTTTACTGACCAAAAATTCATTTGGAAGAGGGAAACTGTTCTGGATGAGCCAGAGTTCTGTTCACGTGAGCCAGAGTGCAGGACTTCTCTGTCACAAACTGTCAGTACAAAAACTCCCAACTACTCAGTCAGCCAGTTGGAGTATTTGCAGAATATGGGTTGATGATTTCCTGTGTCATAGCTGAGTGTGGAAGAAAACTCCCCCCACGATGAGACACGGAGACAAGTGCAGTTGTGCCACACTGCAGGTTCTTCATCCAGACTGTGGTTCCTTGAGCCTACAGCTGATGTTATAAGTAATTCAGCATCCAGCATAATCTTGTTTGGCAAAGCTTAAACTTCAAAGTTCTGTGTAGGAATTGTAGAAGGAAAATAACTATTTCCAGTGTACAGTACTGACCTGGGAAATGTCTGGGTCCCTTTGTTCCCTTGCCTTTGGATGTCCTCTGCAAGGACAGGATGGCTCTGCCAGGCTCCTTTACTGGTGTGCAGCTATCCCACCTTGTGAGTACTCAGCATGGTCATAAAAATATGTCTGGAACTTCCCAGTGCTTGTTCCCAGTTGCAGACTTCTCTTCTAAATGTGGAACAAACATTGAGGGACTGTCCACGTCAACCCCTTCAAATTTTTTGACCATAAGGGAACTTAAACATTCTGTGAAGCAGAAGGGTTGGAGGAGTCATTGGACACCATTTCCATCCTTGTGCTTTGGCACACTGATCTGGCCAGGTTTCATCTGATAGCTGGGATTTAATTCAGTTTCCTCTTGCTACCCCTGTTAGCACCACTGCACCAACTTATAAACTGAAAGGATTTGCCATATTCTGTAGAATAGAATCATGGAATCATTAAGGTTGGAAAACACCTTTAAGATCATCAAGTCCAACTGTTAACCCACCACCACCACCAAGGCCACCGCTAACCTGTGTCCTCAAGTACCCCATCCACATGTTTTTTGAATCCCTTCAGGGATGGGGACTCCATCACTGTCCTGGGCAGCCTGTGCCAGGGCTGGACAACCTTTTCAGTGAAGAAACTTACCCTAATATCCTACCTAAATGTCCTCTGGCACAATTTGAGGTCGTTTCCTCTTGTTACCTGGGAGCAGAGCCTGGCCCTGACCTGGATACAACCTCCTGTCAAGGAGTTGTAGAGAGTGAGAAGGTTCCCCCTGAGCCTCCTTTTCTTCAAGCTAAATCATATTTCATGTTTATAAAATACTGCAGTGCTTCAGGAGTCAGAGCTACCGCAGCAGTGACTTGACTGTTAAATTACCAACTGTGCTGGTTAGATCAAAATTCAGACTGTAAAGACACACTAACTCCAAACATTATTTGTAATTCAAACCAAACCAAGTGTATCAGGAAAATCCCCACATGTGCCTTACTGAGTGTCTTTGGTTTGAAGCTGCAGTCCCAGGTGGGAGAAGGAAGGTGTTTCTCTGTGAACTGCTCAGAAAAGGCGAAAGAACAGGCCCTGCAGGTTCTGAAGCACTTCAACGTCCAGGTGTCCCTGAGCGATATCTTCAGCCGCTGCCAGGTAGGACGAGGCTGGTTTGAGTCCCGGGGCCCTCTCACTCGCTGTTCCCTGCACAGCAGGCGCTGCTTCGGTATTTTGGGCCTTGCACTCAGTGTGTTCCTGGTTCCCAAGAGTTCTGCTTCAACTTTGACAGCCCCTTGCAAAGTCCTGAGGAGTTCTGAGTGCGCTCACATCCCTCAGAGTGGTGATGGCTCAGTCATGGCAGCAGAGGCTCTGAATCTGCAGCTTTGCTAGAAACTCGCCTGTTCTTCTGATTTTTGGTACTTGGCATGTGTTTTGGCATCAACTGTCATGGTTATAGGCTCTTTGTTGCTGTGCTCTCTGTCTAGGACACATGCTGTTTTAATTATGAACTGCCTTTAATTATGTCTCTGTGATTGTGATAACACTTAATTACTTTAATAGGAGGATTTTTTCATAGGACTTCTTTTTCTTTCTGAAGCTATTAGGTTAATTCATGTCCATGCTAGTTGATGACTCTAGATTGTGTTTGGCACTGTATATCTGTGGATTGTTGTTAAGAATAAATTTTAATTGTGTTAGCTCAAATCACCATCTCTTCCAATTTCACTCTTATATTTGTTACAGCAACACGCTGAAACCTATCCCTCTAAAAACTGTAATATAAACCAGCGGGCAGCTCCAACATCTCTCATCTTATCAGTGTTTAAAGAGAGAAAAAGAAGAAAGTGGAAGTTGGCTAGAAAAGGAGCTTTCTCTTAGGGATAAACAAGCCCTTGAGTCTGGCTCAATGCCTTGTGCTTGAGCTCCAGGGTCTCCTGGCCCAGTGGAGCCGCACAAGCAGTGTAGGAGCAGCACTGACTCCTGAGCAGACACACTAGAGAGCATGTCCTAGACCTCTGCTTATATCTGCTGTTCGATGTTGAAACTGGATCTGTAACTTATAGAGGAAATGAGGGTTGTCCAGCTGGGCAGGTTGCTGTGAGAGGAGGCTGACGGAACACCCTGCAGGTCGGATCCACAGAATATGGGTCGATCTTACTGCAGGATAAATGTACATACTCAGATATAGCATACTGCCTTCAATCCTGTGGTTTTATTGTCCCAGAGCAGATTGCAGTTGTTATACATATTTGTATTTATAGTGGCACGCTGGCTTCTTGGCGATTTTAAACAAAACTTTAAAAAACCTCGTGGATTCTCCGATTCCCTGACATCCCATAAAATAGCAGTGTTCCTCCTGATGGTTGTTGAAATACCATGAGAATCAGCACACACACACAAAACCATGCTGCAGGAAACCCTGCACACAAGACTGTGCAGCAGCCGATGGAAAACTGACCCCTCCCCAGCAGGATCTGGGGTCTGGAACTGGTTAACTCTATGGGTTTAGTACATGCTGTCTTGATTTACAATATAAATAGGGGTAATCAATCTGGCTAGGAATATATACTAACTGTTCTCTTACTTCCAGGAAAAATGCCTTCCCTGTAAATTGTGATGGTGGAACAGCTGCACGTTTTATACCCCTCGGCATGGGAAGATGCTGATTTGTCAAACCTCTCCATGTTCTGAATCATGTATTTACCTACATTCAAGGCTTTTAGAGCTTGTTTTGTTCAGCTGTCCTCTGCAGACAGCACAAGTCTGGCTGATAACGTTACTGATGCTCTGGAGGAGAACCCAAGCTCTTCCAGCTGCACGTGCCCAGGCACTGCAGTGCTCTGTGGACTGTGTGAGGGGAGCTGTGGGCAGCACATGGAAATGGATCATCCTCCACCACTATGCAATATTGACAGCCCTCGTCAAAAATGGCAGATTTCTGCCTTGAAGAGGGTGCTCTGGGGCCTCAGTGGCCAACAGAGACCTCAGCAGTTCTTTTGTATGTTCTTTCTAAAACATACTCATTCTCTGCAAACCTAATTGGACTTAATTAGAATGGAGTCTGGATGCTGAAACTGCTGAGCTGTGCCTGCCAGCCTGCCCGTGCTGCTCTGGGACCAGGTTACAGACCCCAGGGCTCCCAAACTGCCCGGAGCCCTGCCCCCTCCTTGCAGGGGGCTGGCGGAGGGTTTTGGCTGTCCCTGAAGTGGGGAGCAGGTTGGGCATATGAGCAGGGCTCCAGAAACAACTGAGTGCTGCTGTGTCCATGCTAGGCAGAAGGAAGAGGATGGGGAATACTGATCCATAACATGGGCCACTCTCCTCCTTCGTCTCCGCAGAGCTGGTCCACCAGTGCAGGGCTGGGTTATGGACACATCAACCATCACAGATAAGCATTTACTCTGTGTCACAGGAGGCAATGTGGCATCCTGCCTGCCTCCCTCTGTCTCATAGAGCAAGGGCTTGTTTTGTCTCTTGGGCTTCTGTTCTGTAAATGATTGGAGTAAATATGTCAGCAAATATTGTTGTCGTAACAATTAATGCGTGTAGTGCAGAGCCCACGGTAAAAATAGGTTCCAATTCAATGTTGCACCCAAGATTGCTGGAAAATATGTTTCCTCTGTCATCTCCCTCAGCAGGGATGGAGGGGCTCGCTTTTGCAGACATAAAGAATGGGATTGCTTTGTCACCCTGCCAAAACACTGATGGTTTTTTCTGTTAAAACAATGGCCAATACTGGTTACTTCTGTCTGATTTAGAGCAGCAAGTGCCCAGGGAACGTCACCCAGGGGCTTCTCAGCATTTTGTTCCCTCTTGAGCTGGGCTTTGGCTTGGTTGCTCCAGTTAAAGGCTCCAGGAGTGGGGACTACAGGCAAAGGTGTCAGTGATGGCACAGGAATGGCCTTCTCTTTCCATGCATCTCTCAAGTGCTGCGTTGTAAGGACTTGGTGATAGTCGTGGAGAAACCACCCCTGCACAGCAGCTGTAGCCAGGCCTGGTGCTGCCTTTGGCAAGGAATGTTTTAGGGGGGGCTGTGTAAAAATAAGATTAATTCTGTCTTTTGGTGACATGCAAAAAATCCCCAGAGAAGTTCTACATTTCACAGCCTTAAAATATTTGAAACCCATTCCCTCTGTTTGAAATGCAAATGTCCTGTGCCTGTCACCTCTGCACACATTTGAATATCTTGTATGCAAGTATCTTGTATTTCAGATATCCGAAAGTACCTCCTTCAGGAAGGGGCGATGTGAAATGATGCTTGGGGTGTTCTGACATGATCAGGTCAGAACAATGAGCCCTTACAGTAGTCAGGAACGTCTCTGCAGAGTTGTCAGGGTCTTTTGTGGGCAGCCTTAGGGCTAGCTCACAGCCTCGCTCACGTGGGAGGCCAGTGATCCTCTGCTCTCCACAGCTTGGAGAGAGTTCTAACACAGAAGTAGCATTTAAAAAAGAAAGAAATACCAAAACTTGCTAAGGAAGATGGCTGCTGTGTGGCTGCAGTCATGGCTATGGGCAGCTGACAGCTGGGTCATTTCACAGTGGGAAATTTGGCTCCTTCCCCAGGTCCCTCCATTCATGGAGGTTGTTGTCTCCCGTCCCTCCTGGTGCTGCTGGTGGGATGTCCCTGCTTGGGGACATCCTGCTGTGACACTTGGGTATGGCCTGTCAGGACAGTAGGAGGACATTCCAGTCTCATAAAGAAACTCTTGAAAACAGACATGTTTTGGCAGATATTACCTGGATGAGTGGTGCAGCTTTTGCCATCCTGCTTTTCCGTGCTGTCTGATTGAAGGTCCACCCAAAGCAGGTGTGGGCTGTATCTATGGACCTGCCAGTGCCTCATCACTGACTGCTTGGTGAGCCCGAGGTCTTAGGACATTTTACTCTCCTTGGCTGGGGTGCAGTGTCTGGCCCTACCAAGTTCTTGTCAGTGACAAAACACTTGTGTGGAAGCAGATCAATGGAGGTGCAGGGCTGGCAGTGCCACTCCTCACACACCTAACAGGGTGAAATCACGGTTTGAATGGTGATAAACTGAGGAGATAAATACTGCAAGTTGTTAGCTTTAAATCTTTACATCACAATGGTTTGAAGGGAAAACAGCGTGTTCAGTGTTCTATGGGCTCGCTGAGAAATTCCTCCTGTTCTGGAAGAATCTTGTGGTTAAAGGATTCTAACTCTGCTGTAAAACCCTCACTGGTGTGAGGCTCTGCAGCCACATTTGGAGACAGGAAAGCCTGTCTGTCTGCAGAAAAGCTGCCTTTCCTCAGAAGTGAAGCTACTGCTCAGCTCAGTTCTGAGTCCAAAGCTTTGCTGGGGGACCTGGGTCCTGCAGGGCGGCTATGCCACCCCCCACCTCCCCTGGGCCTCTCTTTCCTTTCCCACCCTCTGTTTGACTTGACCCTTTAGCCTTTAAGCTGACCAGGGCAGGGACCCTGCTTGAACAATACCTAACACAACAGGAGGCTGATCCCAGGTGAGGTTTCAAGGCTTTCCTGCAAGTAAAAATGATTGCAATTATATCCCCTGCAAAAATAAATGTGTGGGGAAAAAAAGATCTCAGGCTCCAGCTGCAGTTTGTGCATCTGAACAGCCCTGCATTGATGGTGGGATTATCTGCAAATTCAAATAGGTTGTCTCTTTCACTTCACTGAATTCTCTGATCCTAAATAAGCAAATTACATCACCTATTCTGATGTCCTGTTTAACTTATGACCTCAGCCTGAGTGCTGCAGGCTGTGAGAGATAGCTGCTCGATTTCATTGTCTGGAGATCTGATATATTTTTCTCCTTTTTTGCCCCCCCTTCCCTGCTCTTTCAGTTTCCAAACCACTCACCCCAGCCTTTACAAAGGTGTTAGCAAGGGATTAGGAGTAGGCGGGGAAGAGGGGGAAGGAAGAGAGGAAACCACCTTTTTTTTTTTTTAAATTAGGTGCAAAAGCATTCTGACAGTTGCAGCAAATGTTTCTGGGTTTTTGTGGTTGAGGTAACAAATTTCGTTGCTGCAAAGCTCGTCATGTGCAAGCTGATTTACGCAGAGGGAGCCTGGGATGGAGCAATCCATTTAGCAGGGACAAAGAAAAAGGCCTTATGATGAGATGGAAACCCTGTGCTTGGGGCACTTTGCGAGAACCTTTGAAGCCAGCCTGGGAACTCTGGCAATATTAGTCAATAATTAGTAATATAGATCCCTCAAACCGTCGTTTAGATTGAATATGTGCATGTCTCTCATGAGCCTCTGTCACACCAATCTGATCAGCAGGCTTCTTTTTCTCTTTTATGTGGGTTGCTCTGTTGGTCCAGACAATGATGAGAACTGCCAGGCACCATCTTTCTCACTCACTTGAGAGCAGAGCAGCTATCTCCTGCTCTAGAGCAGCATGGAAGTGGAACCAGGGCAATTTTGTTTTGTGGTCACCTTTTGTGGTCTGAGCAAGTAATTTTATTCATTTAAAAGTACCAGTTGTCCTTCCTCATGCACAGAGGAAAAACAGTAGAGTTTAAAGGCTGCATATTTTGTGAGATGTTTCTGCCCCAGCAGACAGCAAGGGGTTTGTCTCAGGAGCCGCTTAGGAAAAAAAGCATCTTCAGCTCAAACAGGGCTGAAGCGACCATCAAAGAATTCGAAAATGTCAGCTCTCGAAGCCCCCGATTCAGCTTTTGAGCTGCTTTCCACTGAGGTAACATCACATCCCCAGTTACTTCCTTTCAGCCCTGAAACCTCTTTGGAAAGGGCTGTGTCACCATCTAAATGAAGAATTAAAAAGGGTCATGTGTGCTGGATTTTGATGACTTGGGAATGCTGGAAACCCTCTGTGGTTTAATAAAAGGTTCATCCATAGGATGCAATTTGTCAGCACCTACAGGTCAGGAAAACCTGTGGTTTCCCCAGATGTGTGAGTGAGCTGATTACTCCTCCCCAGCCCGTCACCCAAACACAGGGCTCAGCCCTGTGCCTGCCCATGATGTGGGCTGTGATTTCTTGCTTCAGAGTGGGATTGTTCAACACAAAGGGTAAGGCCCTCTTAATCTTTTTGTTTATCCTGGGTTTGGCAATTCCGATGCAATCTGCAGCTTGTGCTGCAGAGGCTCTGGCCAGGAAGCACAGCTGGTATTATTCTGCCTCGACAGACGCTGTTGAGGGAGCGAATTGCCCTCCAAAGATACTTGTGTGGGACTGAGTGTGAGGGCTGAGTGTGAGAGCACCTCACCCTGGCACCGTACCTCGTCCACGGGGACTGAGCCCTTGGTGTGCAGTGACTCTGTACGGCAGTCCTTAAATACCAACAGACTCTGGGATAGTTTGTCATGGCAAATTCTGCTTCTTTCGAGTCTCTGGTTGAGATTTTTATTTGCTGATCTCTAAGGCTTTATAAACCATAGGGAGAGCTCATAGTGAGTGGTTGCTGTTACATGCAGGGCTGTGGGGACACGCCAAAGCAGCACAAAGATCACAGAATGGTTTGGGTTGGAAGGGACCTCGTCCAGTTCTAACCTCTCTACCACGGGCAGGGACACCTTCCACTAGCCCAGGTTGCTCCAAGCCCCATCCAGCCTGACCTTGGACACTTCCAGGGATGGGGCAGCCACAGCTTCTCTGGGCAACCTGGACCAGGGCCTCCCCACCCTCCCAGCCAGGAATTCCTTCCCAATATCCCATCTAGCCCTGTCCTCTGGCAGTGGGAAGCCATTCCCCCTTGTCCTGTCCCTCCAGGCCCTTGTCCCAAGTCCTTCTCCAGCTCTCCTGGAGCCTCTTTAGATACTGGAGATCCCAGTGGACACTGAGCGAGCCGCAGTTTGTGGGTGCCAGGCAGGCGGGTGAGCAGCACACTGTCCATGACAGCTCTGCCACACGATACTTGAGTGCATAGAGCACCAATCCTGTAAAATTCCCAGCCTGGAGCTGGCTTAGTCCTGTGCTCCTGACCACGTAAAACTCAGAGTCCCCCAAAAAAGGGCTCGACTGGGCCTAATTCTCGGCAGCGAGCGCGGCCGGCACTGCCTGGTTCCCACAGACTGTACACTTCCCTGCCAAGATTTCAGTATCTTCAGAAATTCAGTGGAGCATGAAGGTCACAGCAAGGGGAGAATGACAGCCTGAGAGTTTTTTTCCCCTTTCAGCAGCTCGGAGCAGACTGTTGTCTCTCTCTCATGTTGACTGTTTTCATAGGGTTAGCGTGAAGTTTATGTTTTACACAGCCCAGTGGCAGTCGGAGCTGGGAATGCAGCAGATCAGCTGTGTTTCTTCAAGGAAGACGGTCTCATGTTGCAGACTTTCTTTCTCAGTGTCTGCAAAAGCTTGGTTTCCAGTGAAATATCCTTTACAGATCTTTGTCTCGAGGTTCTTTTTATGGATGTATGTGAGAGACCATACCCGAGGTTTTGGTTTGGGTATTTATTTCCTTTCTTTTATTTTCACTTGCAAAGCTGCAGGCGGATATTAAACTTCGTCGGGGGGAGGGGGAAGCTGTTAATTTTTCACGGTGTTATGTATTCCAGTGCTCAAAATGATGATGCCAAATTAGCCATTAGAGGTCAAACCTCAGCTGACAGCAAATGTTTTCTTTTGAGGAAGTCATCCTTATTACTGGGAACCAGTTTTGTTCTCCTGTGCTAAATGCAAGAAAGGTATGAATGTGTGGTTTTTCCTGGAGGGTAACACTAGCTGGAAAAATGCTGGGTTTAGCCAGTGGAAACAGCACAAGCAAACAACGATTGGCAGTGAAAACAGCACTTGTATTTAGACTAGCATAGAAAAGAAGACACAATGTAGTGCAGAGTAAATGTCCTTTTATACAGCCTGTACAAGGCTTTTTCTTCCTCTCATGGTTTTGGACAGACTGTGAAGTGCGTTGGTCAGCAGAGATGCTGGTGCACTGGGAGAAAGTAGTGAAAGGTCAGCGGGTGACAGTGATGGAGTGACTGTAAGGAAAGCGAGGAACTCTCTGGAGAAGGCACTGACACAGCTCTAGCTCCCATGTGTCCTGAAGAAACCGTCCCCATGGTTTCTCTCAAATGTCATGAGAAAACAAGAGATTTGTAGCCAATTTAAGTTCTGTTGGTTTCCAGTCCCCTGTGCCTCCTGAGGTCATAGTTCAGTGTATTGACTGTGTCAAGAAGTCAAAATTCCCATGTTTTATACACTGTGGAGTTTCTCCTCCTTTTTGACATTGGTGCCCTTATAATGGTCTTTGTTTGTATGTCATGGTGAGGATGGGTTGGCCAGGTCCTGGTGTTTGAATGGCTATATATTCATATGGGGGGGGGGGTCAGAATGAATAGTCTGTGTATAAGTCAACAGTGCAACCAATGGGTCTCATTATTTGAGAGACCTGGTACATCGAAAGTTCAATATTGTCATGGCAGAGTTCTTGTTTTCCCAGTGGAGAGACCAGCTTCATTAGCAGCTCAGGTGTAGTGGATTGGTTTGAACCCATCCAGAAGAACTCCAGGCCTTTATTTTCCTCCAAAGATCAAGAGGATTGAATAGTGGCAGGTAGGATCCTTCTAAACATCTCAGTTTGGGCACAGGCAATATCATAGAATCACAGAATGATCTGGGTTCAAAGGGACCTTAAATCTCATTCCACCCCCTGCCATGGGTAGGGACACCTTCCACTAGCCGAGGTTGCTCCAAGCCCCATCCAGCCTGGCCTTGGACACTTCCAGGGATCCAGGGGCAGCCACAGCTTCTCTGGGCAGCCTGTGCCAGGGCCTCCCCACAACCCCCAGCCAGGAATTCCTTCCCAATGTCCCATCTAACCCTGCCCTCTGGCAGTGGGAAGCCATTCCCCCTTGTCCTGTCCCTCCAGGCCCTTGTCCCAGGTCCCTCTCCAGCTCTCCTGGAGCCCCTTTAGGCCCTGGAAGGGGCTCTCAGGTCTCCCTGGAGCCTCCTCTTCTCCAGGTGAACCCCCTCAGCTCTCCCAGCCTGGCTCCAGAGCAGAGGGGCTCCAGCCCTCTGATCAACTTAAGGCAGTGTGTTCCCAAGTCCTATTGAGAATCTGTACAAAACCATTGTCCTGTTGTTGCAAATGCCATTAACTCCTGCTATGTGCATTGTGGGCACTGCACAGTTCTGCAACCATGCCAGCTCTGCAGTGTTTGCCAAAGCAGCATCAGTGCTGGCAGCAGACTTTTGTTCCTCTGGAGGAATGTGGGATCTCCAGGTGTGTTTGGAGCTTTCCTTGGAGTCACCACAATATGCTGAGCCACACATACATAGCTTCAGCGTAGAATTTGCCAGATCTGTAATTGCTCAGCAACATTTATCTGAAGACCATTAGGCATTAAACTGTGTGACTTATGACTAGTATAAAACAAACTGTATCTGTCATTCATAGTATTAATTGGACGAGGTGACACCCTACACCAAAACCATGTGTCCATGAATCATTCAATCATAGAATCAGCCGGTTTGGGAAGGACCTCTGAGGTCATCAAGTCCAACCCTTGATCCACTACCACCATGGTTACTAGACCATGGCACTGATGCCACATCCATGGCATCATCTTAAAAACCTCCAGGGACGGAGAATCCACCACTTCCCTGAGCAGCCCATTCCAGTGCCTGATTACCCTCTCTGTAAAGAAATTCTTTCTAATATCTAACCTAAACCTCCCCTGGCACAGCTGAAGACCGAGCCCTCTTGTCTTACTGATCGCTGCCTGGGAGAAGATCCCGACTCCCACCCGGCTACACCCTCCTGTCAGGGAGTTGTAGAGAGTGAGGAGGTCTCCCCTGAGCCTCCTCTTCTCCAGCCTCAACACCCCCAGCTCCCTCAGCCTCTCCTCACACCACTTGTGCTCCAGTCCCTTCCCCAGCCTCACTGCTCTTCTCTGGACCTGCTTCAGCCCCTCAATGTCCTTCCTGAGCTGAGGGACCCAGAACTGGACACAGCACTCATGGATCCTGGTGACATGTGGTACATAATTGTCTTTGGCATCTACTGCTGCAAAGGCATTTCCATCTGGTAATGAAGATGGTCAGCAACATATGTGGAGTTTTTTGGGCTTTTCAGGAAGGAAGACCTTGTCCTCGTAAGGCACATATGGTTTGAATGAGTGATGGAAGAGACCGTTTTGTGTTTGTGTGAACCCTCTCATCCAAGGACCATACAGAAAAAGGGACACAGAAACAGGGACAGGTACAACAGTGTCCTGGTAAAAAGAGAAACAGAAAACTTTTAAATGAGTTTCACACTTCATACATTGTGTCAGTCTTGATGAAGATGACATTTTTCAGTTACTGTGATGAAATGCAGCTATGGTGCATGCTGTAAGCCCAAGGTAGGATCTGACTGAGCTAGCTTAGAGGGAAAAATGACAGCGTAGGGGTTTTGGCAAAGGTGGAAAACGTAACATTCAGGACATGCTTGTTGTGAGTCATTGTCTTTTCTCTGGACAAGGGGATTAGGATGATTTATTTGTCTTAATTCAAGACACATAGTCTGAGTTGATCACCCTTTTATTCAGGGAAGTGCTAGGGCAGGATGCAGGTGAAAGCCTGTTTTTGTCTCATCCCCAGAAGCTTCTCCATTCCCATCCCCACCTTGGTTTTTCTCTTGATGGATTCTGGGGGAGCTGCTCCTGCTGAGGCATTTTAGTGAAGTGGGAGAGTATCTGATGTTTGAGGTGAGCACAGCAAAGTTTATTTTCCTTACTTCCCCTTAAAATGCCTATGGTTGCAGGTGTCCTGCAGGGAGTCCCACACCCCATGTCCCCTGCTACCTTTCCATTCCTCATGTTTGAAGCTCACGTTTGGGGAGGGGGCACATGGGCAGCCAGATGTTGAGACTGATGCAGCTGAAATGGGAGTTTCCATCTGCAATTGGATCAGTGCTTTTTAGTCATAAGGGATTGCAGGAACAAGTTACATCTCAGGTGAACCTGTGGCATGACTGTTTTACCTCTGGCAGCCTGATCCTGGGGCTTGGCAGTGAGGATGGGTGTCCTGCAGAGGTGTGGGTAGTGGACCAGTAACCTCTGTTGGGTTTTTTATTTGACAGTCTAATTTCATGGACTTTAAAGAAGGGGATCACTGAGCTTGGTCCTGCTGGAGGAAATGAGCTGGTAGTTGGAGAGAAGGAAGTTGGTGACAGAGGAGTTAGAGGAGGAACATGATTCCCTACGAACAAGGTCATGTGAATGGCTGTTTGGTGACAGGATGGAGTGATTGATGTGCAGGGATAATAGGTCACTGGGGAATCAGTCTGAAAGCTGAAGCCTCTCAAAATATCTAGGACATGGTGGAAGAGAAAGTTAAGAAGACATCAAGAAGCTAGACAGCTCTTGCCCCCAAGCCCACCTCACGGCTCTGGCTGCCCTGCTTCCCTCGGCATGGCTTTGCACACTCCAGTTCCTGACTGTGTAAATGCGTTGGGCAGTAAGAAGTTGTTCCCTCTATGCAGACACTGCCCTGTGCCCAAGGATTGAGTCTTGGCTCCCAGGACCAAACCCAGAGCAGCCGGGACCAGCCTCCCTCGCCCTGGCCAGCCCTCGCTCCGGCTGCCTGCGGCCATGGGGCCATTCCTCCCCTGACGGGGCCTTCCCTGGATCAACCAAATTTACTGGCATTTACTGGTGGGCTCAGATTACCCCAGTGAAAATAATCGGTTATGCAAAGTTACGCTGTTTAGATTGGGTTTCTTCTGTGTGGCCAGCGAGGTGTGAAAGTCAATCTGCGCCGCAAACCCTGTGGGCACTTTCTCTGTGCTGACTGGATGTGATAGCTCCGGGGTTTGGCTGTCAGGAGGGGGTGGGGGGGGAAAGCTGGCCCTGGGCTCTGGGCTTGGCTCAAAGGGACACAAACCACAGGTGGTTACAATGGGACACTGTGAGCCACACAGCACGTCTAAACCCAGCCTGGCAAAGCCAACGGGTTGCCCGAGAGGAGGGTGCAAGGTCTGGGTCTGTCTGGGCTTGGGGAGCCCTTTGGTCATCTCAGCCAGGAGAAGGCTGGTGAGGGCAGGCCATGGCTGCTGATGGAATATTCTTGTTATGGTTTTGCCATAGAATCACAGAATCATTAAAGTTGGAAAAGTCATCTAAGATCGTCAAATCCAACCAGTTCCCCAGGACTGCCAAGGCCACCATATCCCCAAGTGCCACATCCACACAGCTTTTAAATCCCTCCAGGCCGTGCTGCCTGTTCCAATGCCTGACCATTCTGCCTAAAACTGACTCTAAACCTCCTCTGGCACAACATGGTTCACTCCTGTTCACAGGCACATCCTCTTGGTTCATACCGTATACAACAGTGTAAGCAGTTACAGGAAGGACTTACTGTCGCAGGAGTGTTTCACAGTGTCCTTCTGGTACTTTTTTATGATTGTCTTCCTTTTCCCCCAATAGAATTGATATATAGACTGATATATAGACTGATAGATTTGGAGTTTCACTGCAGAATAGTCCCTGTGCACCAACAGCCCCTCCTGACCCTCCTGCTGGCAGCCATAGTTTCCCTGTCATTCCTGCCCAGAGAGACCCAGGCTCACTCCCAGTTTGAACTGGTGTGTCAGCTGTGGGGAGGCTGCATGTGACATGGGGCTCAGGCTGGAGCCCTGAGCCAACATACCAGTGTGGCACTGTGCTGTGTGTAAGGTCACAGCAGTGACACATCATAGCCACTATGAGGGGCTTGCTGGCTGCTTGTTGGTGCTCATAAGCATGGAACATTGGAACATACCAAGATCTATGAGGGATGGTCCAAGGGTTGCAGACCCAATGGAATGGGAGAAACACAGAAAGGCAGCACATGCATATTTAAATCAGTGTCAATTTATGCTGTCGCTGATCTGTGACTTACCGCAGTAACATTCATATTCAGCTTCAGTGCCAAAAACAATACTCAGCTGCTTTCTTACTCCTTAATGAAAAATACCTCTTTAGGACTTCTTTGAAGTCCCCACCCCTGAAAATCCCAGCTATATTGTCATCATTGTTACTGTTAACAGCCCCTGCCAGGATCGGGAACCTTTCCTGACGGATAGCTCCGCAGGGGCTTTGTCCGGAGCTTCCATTCAGCCCTGCACTATAGCCAGTTTGAAATGGCTAATGACGGGCCTCCCAGGGGATTGCTGCCAAGCTCTCAAAGACCTCCCAGGTTTGGAAGTGGCAGGGTGTCCTTTTCCTGGGGCCAGCCGCAGGAGGAATGCGCACACTCAGATTCTCCTACTGAAGCTGCATCAGCCGAGTTATTTTTTCGGTTGCAAAGAGTCATCCATGCGTGCAGAGCCGGTTGCTTAGCAGGAGAGAGATAGCTGTGTCAGTGGAGGACATGGAATAAATAGAGGGAAAAGGTTAGGTGGGAAGATCACCACTAGTTTGATGTGTTATTGTGTTTTAACATTGAAAATACCCTTTTGGAAAATCGCAGAAAAATATGAAAGACTTTGAAAAATTAAACCAGGGTCTGTGTCTGAGGTAGGACAAGACTCGTCCGTGTGCAGTGGTGTGGAGTGGTGGTGCAGTGATGTCCATGGGTACAATCAGGAGTGTGAATGGTGTCTCCGTGAGTTGGGCTCCTACGTACCATTTGCAGAGGAGAGACAGAAGAACACTGGAGCATCCCTGAGGATCTGCTGGGAATGGGACTGGGACACTTCTGCCAGGATTTCATGAGAGTTTTAGGTCTGTGTAGGCAGACGCTGTGGCTGGATGAAGCCAGGCCTCTACTGTCACCTCTCCCCTGCCCCAGTCCCTCTCTCACCCCCCTCTTCCCAGCACAAGTGCTTGTTTAACTGCAGGGCCACTGGATCAGGGAACTGATCCCAGTTGAAACGGACCTGTCAAAACCAGATGGTTAATTTTATCCCCACTCAGCTCTCCAGTCTGGTTCACTTTGCAGCTGCCCAGATGTGCGGCTGCAGGGAGGGGGGCAGGGGGGCTCTGCCTCTGCTGGGTCAGCACAGGCTTGTGCTGGCCAAGACCCTGTGAGCCCACAACTGGATGAGCTGCGGCCGGCGCTTCCACAGCCCATCCCAACCAAACAGGGAGAGCTTGCCGGGGGGTTCACCAGGAGCCCCGGTACTCCAGGGTTGCCCACTCTTGGCTCAGGAGATAGAGCCTCAGCCTTTCAGCCCTACCCTGGTAACATCCATTCAGTTTGGACCCTTCTGACAGTTCGAACTCTGGTTTGCAGGTTGAAATTTGAGCTTCAACTCAAAGTGAGTTGGGAGCTTATCTCTGTATCCAGACACCGCAGAGTGTTGGGCAACTCAGAGCTGTCGTGCCCCTCACCACAGCTCTGGGTCGTGCTGACCACAGCTTACAGCTTCCAAAAGTGCTTCTCCATTATTCCAAGTGAAAAGGGCTCTTCTCTTCTCTGTGCTTAGCAAATGCATTTCCCAGAGAATATGTAAGAATTGTTTCATTTCTTGCGCTTATGCTGCCAAATGCAGTTGAACATTGTTCTGCCACTAATGCAATTCAAATTAATACATTCTCTTCTTACTAAAATAATTTATTTTTTTTTACTGAGGGGAAAGCTGCCCTCAGCAAGTGATGCTGTGCCTTTAACTGGGCTGCTGCTGTACAGAGCAGTTGAAGCTTCATTTAGCCTGAATGAAAAACTCCATGCGAGTTGCTGAAGAGAGGAAGCCAGTTGTGGATGATTTACTTGAAATGCCCTACAGCAACGGGGTTATAAATGAGGAGGGGAAACACCATGAGCACTGAGATCTGAACCAGAGGAAATGCACAAAGCCTTGAAGTGACCTTATGCAAATTCCTAATGATGAGACTTAATTGAACTCATTTTTTCCAGGGGTTGTAAAGATCAAAATAACAACAACCTTGAAATGCAAGCGTCTCTGGATAATGCATGTGAATGTATGTTGCATACAATCGAAAACTGCCCCGGGTTGGTGTGACCAGCCTGCCCGAGATACCCGACCTGGGCTTGCTCCGGGAACTGGGTGTGCCCGGGGACCCGACCAAAGCATCGGGGCTGCTCGAGGGGCAAAGTAATGCCTGGAGTCTCCTCCTGCCTCCCACCCCGAGGGACAATGCCTCTGCAGAAATGCTGATTTGAAACTCAGTGTTTCTGCGCCGAGCCCCAGGAATCCTGGGTGCCCCGGGAAGCCTGGCATGTCCCAGGAAGTTTGTAGTGTTCTAGGAAGCGAGTGTTGTGCAGCTGGGACAGCCACTGGTGAAGTGAGCTGGTGTCCTCGGCCTGGCGCTGTGGGGCCGGTGCCCCATCGCAGACATGACAATCGCAGTGAGGAGAAGCAGAGCCGCTCCCCAGGGTCCCGGGGCTGTGCCCTGCTCGCAGGGGCTGGTTCCCAATGGGAAATAGTGTGGGCATGTGTTCAGTGTGACAGTGTCAGAAACTGAGCCGGAGACTGTCAAGACCGAATTCCTGGGCTGTTCCTAGAGCTTCAGATTTTTTTGTCTGTTCTTTTATTTGGCTCTAGGATTCATGCCCCGGAGGGGGACTTTTCACAAAGGCACGTAGTGATAGAACAATGGGAAATGGCCTTAAGCTGAAGGAGGTCAGGGTTAGATGGGATATTAGGAAGGAATTCTTCCTGGTGAGGGTGCTGAGGCCATGGCACAGGTTGCCCAGAAAAGCTGTGGCTACCCCATCCCTGAAGTGTGCCTGTCCATGGCAGGGGTTTGGGACAAGATGATCTTTAAGGTCTGTTCCAATCCAAACCAATGTGTGATTCTGTTTCTCCTCCTTCATATTAATGCATTCGTGGCAACATGAAGAAGTATTGATCTGGGGAGAAAAGGCAAGTTGGGCACCGCTGTGAAAAATACTCATTCCTGATTCTGGTGCCTAAATTCTCTGTGCTGGTGATTCCAAGGACTTGCAGAGTGAGGCACCCACATGCATTGTGTGTCTGTGAAACACACTGCCAAAGTCTTCTGAATTTCATTCCAAATACCAGATTAATTGCTTTATTTAGATTCATAACCAGCAGTAGAGAGCAGGAGGCTCTGACCCAGTGAAAAACGGCAGATATGGCTGTGAACAGCAGCTAATGAAGATGAAAAACCTTCCCTGTCCGGAGGAATCCAAACACAGCCTTACAGATGAGTCTGCTGGCCCAAGTGCAGCTGTTTGTCTTTCCAGTAATCCGATGCCAGAGTAGAACCCTGAGAAGCAGAGGGGGCAGTGACTGTGTGTGTGTAGCAGAGGTCAGTCTTGTGTGCAGCTTCCCGTGGCAGAGGTGAACTCCGTGGCACAGCGGTGCCACCGTGGCTCCATGGACACACTCCCGTGGGCACAACCTGGCTTCCCGCATCCATCAGCCCAAGGACAGCAAGAAACTCAGCGTCTTCCCTTCAGAGGGAAGCTGGAAAACTTTCTCTGTATTTAAAGTTCCCATGGCTGCAGTTTGAATTTGGCACACAGTTGGCCATGGGGTTATCTGAGGTCATGTACTCAAATAGTTGTAGATAAAACAAGGGCCTGTTTGGATTGGAAATCTCCAGAGGGCTTTTCCTCTGCGCGCGGGTAATGATATTGCAGAAGGACAGGAGCCAAAATAAAGATTCAGCTCCGTATGCAGTAGCACAGTAAAGTAAAATGAGCAATGGAAAAAAAAAAGAAAAAAAAAGGAAAAAAAAAAGTCTGTTTTCATTACGTTATTTTTTGAACTTGCTGTTGGGATGGAGGAGTCTCGGCCAAGGAGAGGGAGTCCTGCAGTGAGGCACCATCCAGGACTGGGCTCGCTGCACTGCTTTTCCAGGAAATTCCCTGTAGCTGTGGAAAGCCTCTGCTCTCCAGCTGGGCTCACCTGCCCATGGGCTCAGGAGCAGCCACCACGACAGGTCCCACACTGCAGAGCTGGCAGGGCTCGGGGATGCTGCCCGGGGCTACCCTGGCTCCTGCTCCTCTGCTCAAGAGTTTTGTTGTCAAAAATCCGTACCAGTCAGGGCAGCTATAAAGAGGGAGAAGTTAATGGGTTTTGGAAGTTAAAGAGGGAATAAGATTCTGTCAGGCTTTTTCACAGGCCCTTGGGCTTTTATGGGAAACTATTTCCTCATGGCTAATGGCAGACTGAAAGCACACTGGGACAAGAGCTGCGAGTCAGTACTTTTCCAAGCTGCTGTTGGAGAACAGCGAATGCCAGTAACAGCAGGTCTACCCTTTGCTCACTGCCTGCTACAGTGATCTTTGTGCCTTCCCAGCCTCTTATTGGGAAAATAATTGAAATGCAAAAGCAAAGTGACAAAGTTGGGAAGAAAATTTGGCCTTCAGGAGCTTTCTGTCTTCCTTGGATGCTGGGGTGATGGATGCTGCTGTAAACACATCATCTAACGGGGAGTGGGAAAGTAAAGACAAGACAGGAATGAGGAGAAAAAGTCAGAGAAGGTGTTCTTCAATGTCAGAGCTCAGAGCACCAGGGACACTAAGCAGGACTGTCCTCTTGGACCCTGGTGAGAGCACAGGGGGGATGTGGGGTGGTCCATTCTGCCGGGAGTCAGGACTGATGTGTTGAGAGCAACTCCACATCTTGCCCAGTCTCCATTGCTCCTGCTTCCTTCTCCCATGGAGTGGGACAGTATGAGGAATCCTCCTGCCCGCACTTGGAATCCCTATGGAGGGCAGCTGGGCAGTGTTCCAGACGTGCATTCCGGGTGGCAAATTGGCAGTGCCACCTCCAGGCTGATCCTAAGAGGGAGTTGCTGTTTGACAAGAGAGCTGCTCCACAGCAGGCAGGGTCACCCAGGCATTGCAGGGACCTGCTGCAGGTCCTTTAGTGCTTTCCCCTGAAACCTTTTACTAATAGGAATTGTATTTCTGTACAGAAATCGCCCTAAGACAGCTCATGGCTCTGTTGTGGTGGTTTATTGTGTTGGGTTTAAGCTTGTTTGTTGAGGTGGTGTCTTGGACATGAGGAACCCAACTCCCAATGAGTTTAGTGGGACTCATGTGTCCCTCTCCTCTGGGCAGCTGAGAAGAATTCAGCCAACAAATCTTCTTCTACACTTCCATTAGACTTCATCAGAGTGTTCATCAGAGACTTTGAGAGTTTGAAAGGTTGAATGCATAGAATCACAGGCAGGTTTAGGTTAAAAGGGAACTTAAATCCCATCTCGTTCCACCCCCAGCCGTGGGCAGGGACACCTTCCACTATCCCAGATTTCTCCAAGCCCCGTCCAACCTGACCTTGGACACTCCCAGGGATGGGGCAGCCACAGCTTCTCTGGACAACCTGTGCCAGGGCCTTATCACCCTCACAGCCAACAATTTCAAATGTAAATCTCTCCTCTTTCAGTTTAAAACTGTTGCCCTTTGTCCTGTCACTATCTGCCGCTGTAAAAAGTCATTGTCCCTCTGTTTTATAAGCCCCCTTTAGGCACTGAAAGGCTGAAATAAGGTCTCCCCGGAACCTTTTCTTCTCCAGGTCTCCCTAGGTCTCCCAGCCAGTCTACAGAGCAGGGGATTTCCAGACCTTGGAGCAACTCTGTGGCCTCCTCTGGACTCGTTTCAGCAGGTCCACATCTTTCTTGTGTTCAAAATTATCAATTTATTGCTGTCCCCTGCCTGGATGAAAACAACTGGTAAATGCAGGTTTCTGGTGCAGATTCTGAAGTTTACATCTTCCCAATTCTGTTTCTGCTAGGATATGCTTCAAACGTATATTCACTTTCTTTCTGTGAAACCAGTTTGTTAGTAGGAAGGGAGTCATCAGAAGGTCATGTATTCATCAGGATTCATTTTTAGAAAGGGAATGAGGCTGCATGGATGTCTCTTTGGAGCTTTGGCTCTGCTTTTCTCCTTATAGGGAGTATTTTAATAATGGGAACACATGTCATTTTTCAGCTTATGGAGACATACAGTGATGTTCCCAAAGAGCCTTCCTTGCAGTCAGTGCCACCAAGGGTTTCCTCTCTGTGCTTCCCGTGTTCCTAGTGTGCATGTTACTGCAACCTTTCTGGGTCTTGTAGCTGTGGTGTTTCCTGATGTGTGTGCAGTGTGCTTTTAGTATTGGTCTCATGACAGATTGATAATCATAGAATCACGGTAGTAGACTGGTTTGAGTTCAAAGGGACCTTAAAACTCATCTCCTTCTGCCACCTGCCATGGGCAGGGACACCTTCTACTGGACCAGGTTACTCCAAGCCCTGTCCAGCCTGGCCTTGGACACTTCCAGGGATCCAGGGGCAGCCACAGCTTCTCTGGGCAACCTGGGCCAGGGCCTCCCCACCCTCCCAGCCAGGAATTCTTTCCCAATGTCCCATCTAACCCTACCCTCTGGCAATGGGAAGCCATTCCCCCTTGTCCTGTCCCTCCAGGTCCTTGTCCCCAGTCCCTCTCCAGCTCTCCTGGAGCCCCTTTAGGCACTGGAAGGGGCTCTCAGGTCTCCCTGGAGCCTCCTCTTCTCCAGGTGAACCCCCCCAGCTCTCCCAGCCTGGCTCCAGAGCAGAGGGGCTCCAGCCCTTGAAGCATCTCCGTGGCCTCCTCTGGCCTTGTTCCAACAGCTCCGTGTCTTTCCTGTGCTGAGGACCCCAGAGCTGGAGGCAGCAGTTCAGATGGGGTCTCACCAGAGCAGAGCAGAGCGGCAAAACCACCTCCCCTGACCTGTTGCCCACACTTCAGACACTTTAGGTCAATAGTATTACATCGAAAGCACTTTTTTTTTTTGAGCTGCTGGGTTTCTGTCTGAGTGTACATGGGGAAAAACAGTGAGTCCCAACTGACCAGAGAAAGGAAAACCAAGAGGGCTTGGCACTTGCGTAGATGCTTGTGATGACACGCAGTCTTTTTCCTTCTCATAGGCCTGGGTGCAGGTCATTAGCACTGTCCCTGCTGCAGGACAGTGACTGTATGGTCAGGCTGGGTGTGTGGTTGTGTACTGTCCATTGCTGTGATGGGCAGGGTCACTTATCCCAGTGCCAGCTGAAAGGGGACAGCAGGTGACTGATGTGTCAGAAGCACTGGCAGACCACACCCATCCAGCCCAAAGCCAGCCAGGACAGAGGAGTTTGTAATTTTTAGTATTTTTTTGTAGACATAAGCATTGGCTCCCTGGCCTGGCACTGGGGGAGTGCTTTGTGTCACCTCCCTGCCCTGCCTTTGGTCCTGGAGCAGAAACTTTGCTGTGGTGTTTGCTGTACTGTCACACCACAGCCTGGCTCTCACTTACCTCTCTGGGGCAATAGCCCATGTTACAGAACCTCATCTGAGGATTGTTGTTTTGGCTCAAAAGCCTCTCAGGGTTCAATTGAAATGCCAAGGACCTGGTTTGCAGCATACGGGCAAAGCTGGGAACACGAGGGAGACATTTGTCCCCTGAAGGATCTGTGTGATTTGAGCAAACACACATCTGGCAGTTTTATGATGGTGACATTTTGCATTTTTTTTCCTCAGCAGTAGAGCAAAATTAATCAGAAACGCTTTGGAATGACAACTGGTTTATAGGGATCATAGCCCGAGTGCAAGAAGAGACTTGTCATCGGGGCAGCCTGGGAGCTAATTTGCTGAGACATTCAACTGCCTTTAAATCTCCACTGGAGAATTTTTGCACTTCTGGTTGTGGGTCACTTGTGCTAATTTGGCATTTCTTAAAGCAATTTACATTTTTCTTTCAGCACAAACACTTATCCTCTCTAGTAATGAGAATGCTCCTGTGCTTGGTTCGGGGGTGGTGGTGGAAGTAGTTCAGCTCTGAAGGGAGGCAGCTGTTCTCCTTGGCTCGCCAGCAGCTCTCAGGCATTTGTTGAGCCTACAGAGGAAACACATTCTTAAAGTCTGTGTCAGGAACCCAGCTTGGAAGGCAGAAAAGCCATGTGAATTGTCAGGGTTGCTGTAAGACCTGTCATTTGTTACAGCACTGGGGGTGCTGCAGGGCATTTGTGGTGTGTGTTGGTGAAGCCCTCACGGGATCTACAATGCAACACGTTGAGCAGATTTTAATCTCACATTAGAGTTGAGTCAGGAGTTGCTGTATGAGAAGGAAGAGTGGTCATGTGATTATTAGTGCACAGAGGTGGACTCCTGACCCGAGTTCAGGCCTGTGGGTTTGCGTGTAACCTGACCAAGAAATGAGTTGTTATCAATGCCATACAAGTAAGGCTGTTCCTAAAATAATTTAATATTAAGTATGTGAAGCAAATCCCAGATCCTGCCTCATCTTGTGCATCCCAGAACTGGAGGAATGGTGAGGCAGTTGTGCCTGAGCTACTCAGTTCTCTGTCAGGGCAGGGGTAGGTTGGATCTCAGGAAAAGGTTCTTCCCCCAGAGAGTGGTTGGGCACTGACCAGGCTCCCCAGGGCAGTGGGCACGGCCCCAAGGCTGCCAGAGCTCCAGGAGTATTTGGACAACACTCTGAGGGACAGGATGGGATTGTTGGAGTGTCTGTGCAGGGCCAAGACTTGGACTGGATGGTCCTTGTGGGTATTCCATGATTCTGGATCCCGTAGTGAGTTTGAAGGCTCTGGAGAGATGTTTCCTGGTGAGATCAGAATTTTGGCAGTTAAAAGAGGGAATATGATTTGGATAAAGATGATTTATTTGGTGTGGAATACAAAGGTGCCAGGACCTGCTGGAAGAGGACAGTGGCACATGAGAGGACTGTAAAGCCCATGAGCACTCTTGCACAAGCTAAATGCAAAGCAGGGACCAGAGCAGAAGTGTCAGAGAAAAACCAGGCCCTGGTGACCCAGCCTCCCTTTGAAGGGTCCAGGAGGTGTCACGGCCCTTGGGGTGGATTAGCAGGAAGAGAAATGAGGGATTTCTGTCAGAAAAGGAGATGGTTGGCTGAACCTGGGCAATTAAATAGTCTTTGCAGATTCCCCCTTCTGTGCCAGCAAGGCTTAAATTTGGATTTAAAGTAAAAAATGTCATTCAGATCAGTCCTTCCAGCCTAGGTAACATTTTTCCAAAACATAAAAGTGCAGAACAGCTACTTCCCAGATGGAGACCTCCAAATGGGAGATGGTTTGTGTGTAGCTTGTCTAAGCAACAATGATTAAAGGTTCCTCAGGAGGCTTGTTCCCTCATTAGGGATTTGAGCCTCTGCTTTGAAGTTCCATCTCCGGCTGGAAACTCACACAAACCGTTGGGCCAAGAGCACTTTTTTCCCTGAAATATTTGATATCAATGCTTTGGTACAAATCTCTTATTTGTGTTTGGATTCTGCTTTGTGACTTATCTACCTTGGCAGGAGACATCCAACTGGTGACAAACTGGATTACTGAATGAGGGAAAAATCCATATTCCCTGAAGAGATACTTGGGGACCTCAAAGTCCTGCCCTGATATAAATGCTCATCCCAGCTGGGGGGGGAGATGGAAGTTTTACATCACTCCCCTTTCTTCTCACTGAGCATGGAAACTGTCCTCCATACCCGTGATGTGGAAATACAGAGTAGAATCCTTTGTCTTTTTGGAACCAGGGACACACTCCCATCACTAGTTTTTCCCTGTGCATGAAATAGTTGTGTGAGTGTATCTCTCTCTCCTTCTCTTAATGCATTCCTGAGGGCTCCAGGAGAAACGAGTGCCTTCAGGACAGGGTCCACACTGGTCCTGTGCTCCAGTCACCATCAGAGGGACCTGCTGGTGGTGACTGGGGGCCATCCAGTTCAGGACACAGTGCACTCCAGATCTCCCTCCTCAGTGGTGGAAGACATTAAGACTGTTCATGTGTGACCCCAAAACAAAATGTGCTCTTGTTGCAACCTGACAGGCTGGGATTGATGCTGGAGAGCTGCTTCTTCCTTCCAGGACTGCTTGCTAAAGGCTTCCAGAAAGCATTTCCATGGTAGAAAGTCCCATCTCTTCGTCTCTACCCCACCCCCAGTCACAAGCATCTTTGTGTAGCCCTTCCCCATTGCTGTTTTCCCATGGCAAGAAGTGCCTAGTTCAGAAAGCATCAGCCCTGAGCCCTTTGATCTTTTCTTTCTCAAGAGAAAAAAGATTAAAAAGAGACAAGAAGTTAAGGATTTGTGAGGGGGAACGGAACATGAATAGCAAATTCTGCTGTGGAGGTCACCTCCCCCCAGCTTTCTTCCTGTGTGATCAGGAGGGAAGGGTGCTGAGTGGGTTGTGGGGGATCCAGGGGGGAGGGGGGTAAATTGGGGGCAGAGGAGTGGGGGTGGAGTGGTGAAGCCCTTCAAAAGGAACAATGCTGCCAGCTCTGGCATTGTCCGGTGGCCCTTTACAGAGGACTATGAATACAGGTTATAAATTCTTTGGCCATTGAGAGAGCTCTCCAAACCTGACTCCATCCTGCACTAAACCAGACCTGAGCCCTATCAGTTGCATAGCAATGAATTCATTTACATCTGGATAGTTAATCTCCAATTCACTTGACAGTTTATCTCCCCCTTGGAAGAGCAGCAGTGCCTGCTCTATTGTGTTGGAGCCAGTCAGTGATCATCAGCTGGGCCAGCACCTCTGTTTCGTGCTCAGCAAAGATAATCAGGATGGGTGTTGATATGAAAAACATGAAGTTATTGCCCCAAGCCACTTGATTCTGGTGTCCTTTCATTTGACACCTTCCCCATCTTCACCCTTTGCCTCTCCAGTATGGAAATGCCATATCCCTCCATCACTGTCACAGTACAACTGGAGAGTGACTTTTCTGATGTGAATGGCATTAGATGAACAACTGACAATCCAGAATAATTTAGTTTGTTCTCATTTACTGCCGTCTCCTAATTCTGCACTGATTTTTATCTCTGAATATTTTCACAGAATCATAGAATTGTTAGGGTTGGAAAAGCTCTCCAAGATCACTGAGTCCAACCATTTCCCCAGCACTGCCAAGCCCAGCACAAAGCCCTGTCCCCAAGTGCCACATCTACATATTTTTTGAACACTTCCAGGGGCAGCTATTCCACCACTTCCCTCCTCAGATCCCCCAAGGTGCCCTGCAGCTGTGAGCAGCTTGGTATGTCCCTGAGACTGGAGGAGGCATCACTCACCCAAACCCCAGCGAGAGGAGGGGACCTGACTTGTGAACCAAGGCTTTTTGAGTAGCAGTGATTCAGCCCTGTTGTGCCTGGAGAAATAACTGTGGTATTGCACATCCAAACGGGCAGTGATGCAGACAGGGAACCTGTTGCTCTTGGGCTGTGTGGGCATGTGGAGAGGAGCACACAGCCTGGTTTGGCAGATGGACTCACTATCCTGTTTGTGTTAGGAAAGTGGATCAGGAAAGGAGACATTGGGGGTCAAGAGGACAAAGTTAAGGGTGAGAATTCCTTGATTTATTCATGTTTTTAAGTCTCCAACTTTAATTTTCTGCAGTCAGTATTTGTATGTATTTGATGTGGTTTGGACCTGATCTGGAGAAGGGCCACTCTAATTAAATATCCCTCTTCTTTTATCTGGAGTGGCTGCAAATCTTTAACCTGGCCTTTTGTTTCCTCTAACACACAGTGCATTTACTCTGTTCTGGTCAGAGCGATGGCCGAAAGGTTTCATGTGGTTTACACCAAACAGTGAAAAATAGTGAGGTAAAGTGAAAACTGGGAGTTTAATATCTGATACTGAGCTGAGGCAGGAAAGCAACTTCGGCTTTTTCTTTAAGTACTAAACCATCTTTCATCTATAGGCAACCAGGAAAAGTCAGAAATGTTTCCTTTTCTCATGAAAGCTCAAACTGTCTCTGAGTCCCAGCAGTCCAGCAGCTGAGACTGGAAGTGGAGCTCCAAAGACTGGGAACAGCCCTGCATTCACTGAGCTGTTCCTGCTCTTCTCTCCCTCTCACCTTACCTGGAGGGAGGTCCTGATATCCCTGACAGTAAGAGGCAGTTGAATGTCACGATATGACTGGACCAGAAGTGAAACTTGCCCCTGAGCACTGAGTGAGAAGTGATGGGTGTGAGCAGGAGAGGTCAGAGAAGCAGGGGACATTGGGTTTGAGGGCTGGGACACAGAGGGGTGAGCGACCATGACACGGAGGGGGAATGCTTGTTGCAGCAACACTGCAGGGACTGTGAGTAGAACCAAAGGGCATTTGCTGAGACTGGAGGAAAAGGTGCAGCAGGAGCTGCGAGGAGGTGGTGGGAGCCTTGCAGGACCTGCTGGTCTCAGTGCCACAGGCTGGGGCAGCTCACACCCACACATCAGTTCATGGCAAAAAAAGCCACAGCCAACAGCCAGTCAGCTTGCTGCTGGCCAGAAAGTGGAAATTTTGGTGGAGATTTGGGAAAGGGTATCATAGATTCATAGAACCATAGAGTATCCTGAGTAGGAAGGCACCCACAAAGATCATCCAGTCCAGTCTCTGGCCCTGCCCAGGACATCCCAACAATCCCATCCTGTCCCTGAGAGAGTTGTCCAAACCCTCCTTGAGCCTCTGGCAGCCTCAGTGCTGTGCCCACTGCCCTGGGGAGCCTGGTCAGTGCCCAGCCACCCTCTGGGGGAAGAACCTTTTCTTGATATCCAACCTAAACCTCCTCTGACACAGTTTCAGACATTTCCTCAGGTCCTGCTCTGAGCATGATTTCAGGTACTCTCTTGGTTGTGTCCCTCTCTGAGAGCAGCAGGTGGGAGCTGAGGCACTGAACTGTGGCCAGACCAGAGGAGACCTTTGGGCTGTGTCTGGGGGCCGCGGTGCCCCGAGGGGGAGCGTGGGCTCACCATCAGCCCAGCACCTGGGGATGGATGACAGTGGCCCTGTGTCCATGACCGTGAGGCTGAGTGTGTCCTTTGACTTTGCAGCCTGTGGACATGCATTTTTAGCTGTTAAGTAATAACATTTTTATTTACCAAGAACTTTTGAGTTCCATTTACGCCTCAGTTTTTCTCTGTTCAGGATGTTGCTGTGGAACATGCAGATTGAAGAGGCCAGAGCTTGTTTCTAGTGTTGGTTTGTAGTGGTTCAGCCGTGATACCCAAGGCTGGTCTCTGCAAGGACCTCAGCTCACTGGGGAGCTCAAAGCAGGGAGCTTCTGTCCATGGCCAGGGTAATTCCTCCTCCTGAGGAGGAAGGTCATTTCCAATAGTCATTATAGGAGCATGACAGTGTTTTAAAAGCATTTACCAGTTGTGTTGGTATTCTGGAAATTTTCTCCAGAGCAGAACACCCCCCAGCTTTGTCTTCCCCCCCATGCCTGGCAGCCGAGGAGGAGTGTGGGATGAAGCCACCCCGGCTGTGATGGGGTGCACTGAACCCCCACACCCTAACCCTGGGTGACCTGCCACGTGCACCCCCAGTGCTGGTGGAGCTGGAAGCATCAAGGCAGGAGGAGGTTTGCATAAGAGGACAGAAAGTGGAACTTGCCTTTTGACAGTGATTTGATGTTTTCTTTAAAAAGGACCATTTTACCCAATATTGGACCATTTCCCATTCATTCTCTGCTTTACCTGACCTGATAGTGCCATGGGGCTGCTGCTGCTGGGAACCTTGGCTGTGTTTCCCCTCTGAGCCCCACCAAGGCTGGCACAGCCCTTGCAAGGTTTAAGTTATTGCTGTTGGCAGCCGTGGGCATTTATTTTTGTCTGCTTCTTCTGAGATCAGCCCTTTCAGCTCCCGGTGGGAAGAGTCAGGGGCTGGCTGGCTCCTGGGGAATGACACACTGAGCGTGATTAGTCACTGGGACAACTCAGGTACCAACATGGTGCATCCTCCAACTTTGGGGGATTTAATGTCACTTCAGTGTGTGACAGCAGAACGAGGACTTATCCAAGCAAAATGATGTGATTAACCTTAAATCTATGGGGAGATTCAGTGTTTGGTAAATAAATTAAAGGATCTGAAAAAGCAATATGCTCTTTCAAGTCATGAAAAAGACCTTTTCCTGCAGAACCAAGACAGAGTTGTGGGGTTTATGTTTCTTTTTTGTACTCAAACGGAAGAGTGAGGAATTGTTCCTTCTTGTAGAATTCACCCTGCTCTGCCTTCACAACTCCTCATCACAGTGTGTAAAGGCCTTTTTATCATCCCTTGGTGGAGAAACCAATTTCTGTTTCTTGTGTCAATGGCTGGTGACCCTCAGCCATCTCTCCACAGGAAAGCTGTTCTCTATCTTCCTTATCTGCTCTGTGGTTTTTGTTTTTAAAATAGCCTAACATGACTTTATTTTATTTTACTGCTGTGCATGTGTTTAAATGAAAATAAATTAGAATAAGTAGCATTAATATAAATATTATGGTTGATATTTAAGCTAAACAAAATTGTGATGTTCAAAGCTGAATTTTCCATGGAAGCTGATGAAACCCATTTCTACCTCACTTTACAGCAGTCTGGAAAGTAGGACATATGGGGTGTGGATGGGACAGAGTGGGACTCTGGGCTTGGCACATTTGGCATTTGCTCATTTGAAATTTCAATCACGACACATCAGTTCCTTGCATATAAGATCCCTCCTCCTTTTTTTTTTATTAAAAAGCAGGGTATTTTATTTCTTCTCCTGCTGAATGGGAGCTGACACGGGCAGCTGACAGCTGACATGGGCAGTTGGTATGAGTGTGGGGAGTGGAGCTGGTTCTGGTTATAAATTGTAGAATCCAGACTGGCTTGGGTTAGAAGAGACCTTAAAGATCATCCCGTTCCACCCCTTGCCACGGGGGGACATGTTCCACTATCCCAGATTGCTCCAAGCCCTGTCTAACCTGACCTTGGACACTTCCAGGGATCTAGGGGCAGCCACAGCTTCTCTGGGCAACCTGGGCCAGGGCCTCCCCACCCTCATAGGGAGGAATTCCTTCCCAATATCCCATCTAGCCCTGCCCTCTGGCAGTGGGAAGCCATTCCCCTTGTCCTGTCCCTCCAGGCCCTTGTCCCCAGTCCCTCTCCAGCTCTCCTGGAGCCCCTTTAGGCACTGGAAGGGGCTCTCAGGTCTCCCTGGAGCCTTCTCTTCTCCAGGTGAGCACCCCCAGCTCTCCCAGCCTGGCTCCAGAGCAGAGGGGCTCCAGCCCTCAAAGCATCTCCGTGGCCTCCTCTGGCCTTGTTCCAACAGCTCCGTGTCTTTCCTGTGCTGAGGACTCCAGAGCTGGAGGCAGCAGTTCAGATGGGGTCTCACCTGAGTGGGGCAGAGGGCCAGAATCCCCCCCTGACCTACTGCCCATGCTGAGGGATGAGCCCAGGATGGGGGGTTCCTGGGCTGTCAATGCCCACAGCTGGGGTCATGTCGAGCTTTTCATCCACAAACACCCCCAGGGTGTTTCCCTGGCAGGTACAGGAATTGGGGTTTTACGGGTTTAGAATTCATTCTTGCACCCCAGATGCATCTGGAAAATGTCTCAAACAGCTGCTGATGATGACACCCTTATGCTCAGCCATCTGCAAAACAGACCTGTGGACTGCAGTCCATGCTTGTGTTTGGGTGGGTGTTTGTGTCTGAGTACGGGAATTGCCGCTAGATTTGCTCCTGGAAAACCCTGGAGCATGTGGGATTGGGCTTGTGTTGGGCTGAGAGCAGAAGTCCTCTCTACTGCTGCAGAGACAGTGAGTTTCTATGAATATCTGTTATCTTCCATGACGAAAGTCAGATGAGGAATTGCTGCTACTTATACCATTGAACTTTCCTAAAGAAATTCTTCCCTGGGTTAAGAACAAGCATGACAAATCCCAACCCAAAGGAATGGAGGTGGAGAGTGGGAACTTATAAGCCATGAAAAACAAGAGCTTTAAATGGAAAATGGCTTCACACCATAACACTTGGCACTGACTCTTCCACACTTCAACCTGCACGACCAGTGAAGCCAAGAGAAAATGGGGAGTGAGTTTGTGTCTTGAGGAATTACAGCAGTGAGCCCTTCCCTGGTGCCAGGCACAGCCACCTGCCCTGTCTGCATGATGGCAGGTGAAACCAGCATCCATGTGCTTTGGGCAGAGAGCACCAGCCCTGGGTGGTCCACAGATGGGAATTAACCACTTGGGCATTTTTGGGGAGCGCTGGAAGCCCAGGCTGGTAAAGGGCAGCACTTCACTTGAGGGGCTTCAGACCCTGCCAGGACTGAGGAAAGTTCTCAGCTGCTCTTTCACAGAATCACAGAATGGTTTGGGTTGGAAGGGACATTAAAGCTCAGCTCATCTCGTTCCACCCCCTGCCAGGGCAGGGACACCTTCCACTAGCCCAGGTTACTCCAAGCCCCGTCCAAGGGATGGGGCAGCCACAGCTTCTCTGGACAACCTCTTTGGTGGTTTTCTGAGTGTGGGGGGCTCCTTCCTGTTTTCAGAGAGCTGCAGATATGAGGGGAGAGCTGCCAGAGGCACTGAGCATGCTGATGGAACTCCAAGCTCAACCCTGGAGACCCTGGCATGGGCTGGGTGCTGGCTGGCTCCGCCTTGGAGGACAGTGGAAGGAGATGAAGACGTGAGCTGTTGTCCCACCTGGCCATCACTGCCATGCTCTGCTCCGAGGGCTGTGGGCACACCAGGACCCTGTCCCCATGGCACAAAAAGCCTCAGTCTCAAAGCCTCTGCAGGGCTCCATTCTCCTGTCCTCGCTGGTGGTGATGGGGTATTGTTACCCCACAAAGCCCCGGGTTCACCCTGACCTCCCTGTGAGACCATTATTGCTGTGTGTTCAAAGGGCCCCAGTTCCCTGGGAGGACAGAGGGGTTCCCAACCCCTTAGGCAGAGAGAGGTGTCCCCCGGGCAAGGTTGGCAGCTCCTTCAGCCTCTGTGCCAGGGCCGTAATGCCAGATGGAGAATGCCACAGGAGAGGGTATGGTGAGGGAAGACCCCCATGCAGGCTGGGAAGGGTTAAGGAGAGGGGCTGTGGGCCAGGGATGAGAACAGCACCTGTGTGACCTGCTCCCTCCCTGCCAAAAGTGGGGCTTAGAGGCAGTATCAGAACCTCAGAGGAATATACTTTAAGAAGTGTTTTGCTTCTTGAACTAATGCAAAAACCGAAGAGCTTGTTTCAGCGCTCGCCTCCTCTTTCAAGCTGGATGGGATCCTGGATTTTTTGAAAGAAAACAAAGCATATTTCAAATGCAGGCTTTCTTTTAGCCTTTTTTTTTTCCCCCTTCCAGTTGCTTTCTGTTTGCTGACAGATTTTGGAGCCCTGGGGAAGGTACATCTGCCAATGATGATCTGGACTCTCTGTGAATCTGGGCCCTGTGTTGGGGATCTCTGCCTCCCTCACTACTGCTCCTTCCCAAGCAAGAGTGGGCTTAGCCCTGCAGCAGGGTCCTGGATCCGCTTCCCACAGGATGACATCATCATTGGGACAGCACAGGGAACAAGGGCTGTAGTTTGGCTGTACAAACCCTAATCTGCTGTCCCAAAATCCTGTCTCCTATGGCAGCTCCAGCTGCTCTGGGCAGATGTGATGCTGCGTTCAGTTAAGGCCTCTGACAGTTCCTCACAACAGTGGACTCACCTTTGCATCCTTTTGACTACCTGGCTGGAAGATCCCACTTTTACTGCCAGAGAAACCAAGGCAGTGAAATGGCCAGTCTCATGTCCTGTGGGAACGTGGATGGCAGAACCCCACTTGCCAGGGACAGACCTCCAGGACACAGGGGCTGCGGGATGTGTCAGAGACCTGCCACACTGTCAGTCTGACATTACCTGCTAGACAAGGAGCCTGACAACTGGCAGGAGCCAGACCCTTCACAGTGCCCTCCTGAGCCTTATCAGAGGGAAATAAATCCTGCCTGATTAGTTTTTTTAAATGAGAATTCCCAGCAAATAAATGAACTGCCTGGACAGTGATAATGGGCTGTTTGGGAAGCGAGTCTACAGTGTGTATATGCGGCTGGAAGTCATCAAAACCATCTTATCCCATGGAGTCTCCTGTGCTGAATTTGTGTTTACAATATCAGACAGGAAAAGGAATTTTTCAATGGGTATTTTTTGATAATTTTTTCAGCCCAGCAGCAGTGTAAATGAGGGCCTGTCTGCACAGGGCCGGGGTATCTTTGCTGGCTGCCAGGGCTGTGCCTCCTCCTCTCCATCCCTTTCGTATGATTTTGACACAGAATCACAGAGAATCACAGAATCAGCCGGGTTGGAAAAGACCTCCAAGATCATGAAGTCCAACCCTTGATCCAACTCCACCGTGCTTCCCAGACCATGGCATTGATGTCAAATCCAGTCTCACCTTCAACACCTCCAAGGACAGTGACTCCACCCCCTCCCTGCCCAGCCCATTCCAAGGCCTGATTACTCTCTTGGGAAAAAATTGCTTCCTAATATCCAACCTAAACTTCCCCTGGCACAGCTCAAGATCCAGCCCTCTTGTCCTACTGCTGCTTCCTGGCAGAACAGCCCCACCCCCACCTGGCTACAACCTCCTGTCAGGGAGTTGCAGAGAGTCGGGGGGTCTCCCCTGAGCCTCCTCTTCTCCAGCCCCAACACCCCCAGCTCCCTCAGCCTCTCCTCACACCACTTGTGCTCCACTCCCTTCCCCAGCCTCGCTGCTCTTCTCTGCACCTGCTCCAGTCCCTCCATGGCCTTCCTCAACTCAGGGGCCCAGAGCTGGACACAGCACTCCAGGGGTGGCCTCACCAGTGCTCAGTCCAGGCCAACAATCACTTCCCTGCTCCTGCTGCCACACTCTTCCTGAGCCAGGCCACGATCCACTGGCCTTCTTGGCCACCTGGGCACACTCTGCCTCCTGTTCAGCTTCCTGCCAATCCACACTCCCAGCTCCCTTTCTGCCTGCCTGCTCTCCAGACACTCTGGCCCCAACCCGGGGGGCTGACGGGGCTTCTTGTGGCCAAAGGGCAGGACCCGGCCCTTGGCCTGCTTGAACCTCATCCCCTTGCAATCAGCCCATGGATCCAGCTTGTCCAGGTCCCTCTGGAGAGCCCTCCTGCCTTCCAGCAGATCAACACCTGCCCCAGCTTGGTGACAGCTGCAAATTTGCTGATGAAATACCTGGTTCTGCAGGAGCGGGAGATGCTCAAGGGGCAGCAGGACCAAGTTGGGCCTGGGGGGGCCTGAGGGGCTTTGGGGTCCGGGAGGGTCCCCAGACACGTTCTGCTCCGCTCTAAATCCGTGTGTTGAGGTTTGATGGACACTGAGTCCCATGGCCAGTGGTCTTAAAGGAATGTGGGTGAGGGGGACAAGCTGGTGCCTGGAGATGAGCCCACCACTCCTGCCCTAGTCCCTGCCGTGGCTCTGTGGCGCGCAAGGACACAAGTCCTTACACCATGCAAAGCTGCTGTGCTTTAGGAGCATTGTCAGTTTTAACCATCAACTATTTTTTTGCTTATTTTAACAAGTTCTTTCAAATAATCCTGACATTCAGTCACTATTTATAAGCTGGACTAAGAACAGTCTTTCAGAGGACAGTCATAAATACTCCATTGTAGTTCACCTCGATGTTCATTTTCCCTGAGAGTAGCCTCTCCCTCCTTTCCTGCAATCTTCTCAACCATAAAAATCCCTTTGTATGGTTTCTGCTAAAAGTTAGGGCTGGATAATTGGCCAGTTTCCTGCACTCTGGCAGTTTTGTGGATTCATTGTGCCCATGCTTATCTTCCTTGCTGTGTGCCAAGATCACCTCTCCCGGTGCAGCGTGAAGCAGACCCAGCCATGGCTGTGGGGCAGCTCCTGAAAGGTACCATGCAAAAGCTTGGAGTGTGCTGTTCTGGATGGTGATCCTGCCGTTAGAATCACCTCTCCAGCAGGCAGAGAAATGTGGGCTCCACTAAGGGATATGAGCCCCTGCTTCAGAGGGAGAATTAGTAAAAACCCCTCGAGGTGATTCGGCTCAGATTGCTGGGTTAAGCGTTAGGTAACCATGGAAAAAATGCAAATGGAGCTTGAAGCCCAATCTCCCAATTGTTTGTATGTGTGAAATCTCTTGGCACCTCACATCCCTCTCTGAAAAGCTGGTATTTTTAGATTTACGACAGATTATTTTTGATGCTGGAGGCCTTAAAACTGTTCTGACATGAACCCAAGCTATTCTGCTATTTTCAAATATGAAGTCTTAAATGAGAACCGAAATTTATTGAACTGTGTTTGAATTACAGTAGGCCAGAGCACTTCAACATGTGCATGGAAAGAAGCCTGGGAGGAAGGGGAACAAACCTGACCGAGGTTTAGAAACTGGAGCTTTTCAGGGGCACTACACGGGTTACCCCTCTCTGGAGCTGTACCCTGGAGAAATCAGCTTTGCGTGCGAAGCCATCCCCGACAGCTCTGAAACCCAGTTGAAATGTAAACTTCTCTGCAGCGTTCACGGGTGGTTTGCATCTGTATCTGTGTCTGATTAGCCGGAGTTGCGCAATGGCAGGGGGTTCTGCTGCCAGTTCTTCCCTCCTTACCTTGACCTGTGGATTCACTCTTTCATGCGTTGTTTTGTCTTTGACTCAGACCAGCCTCCTCTGGGCAAGTTCAGCCTTGCTTTGTGGGTCTCCAGAAAGACAGAAAGGCTGAATGATGGTTGTGATTCCTGGGGACAGTCATGGTGCAGATGACAACCAGACAGCTCACCTGGAGCGGGGGCTGGAGGTGGTCATGAGCCCAGGCTTTCTCTAATACAATTTTCACGATGATTTGCTTCCCTTGTCATGTTGTTTCAAATTCCTCACAAGCCATACTTTTCACAGTCTGGATTTTCTCTCATGAATTTCTCAAGGGGCTATCTGGAGGGGAAACTATTTCTCACCATAACAAACAACCAAAGCCTTCATCGTTAAAAAATAAAGCACTAACATGCCCCTACAATGGACCCCTTTGTCAAGTCACATCTGTTTAGATCACCCGAAATTAGAAGCCTTTACTTTTGAAAATAACTTTCTTTTATCAAAATAGGAAAGAAGACTGCAAAACATTCAGGAAAAATATGCGTGAAAGCACAGGCATGTGGCAGTAGCCCTCTGTGTTACACAGAAAAACCAAACTGCCTGTGTACACAAATACTAGGTTCTTCTCACTGAATGTGAGTCCGACTCTGTAGCACAGGTCCCTGCTGTGCTTGTGTAAAACCAGTGTGAAAAAAAAGCTGTCCTGCTGGATAGAAAACCTCTAATTTCAGAGCTAATACAGTTTACCTCGGGTTTAGCCCCAAAGTTTAAAATCTGTTTTTCCAGAAGTTATCTGCCACTAATTGGCAGGAGGATTCACATGGGGAATATGGAAAATGCTATGTGAAGTGTATTAGATCATTTGAGTTAAATAATCCACAGACATTTGTCCCCAAGTAATACAAGTGCTGCCCACCCAGAAAAGCTCAAAGTGCTGCTGCACCAGTATAGGCCAAACCACAATTTCCAGAGGTCTCGCAGGTGGGAATGCTGATGCTGCAGCAGGAAGAGCTGCCCCAAACCCACCACATAAGGCCCTGCTCTGTCTTGCCATCAATTCTCTCTCTCCCTTTCCAACACCTTTCTGCAGGGGAGGAGCTGGGAACCACCATCACAACAACATCTGATCTCTATCCTTGGCACTGGCCCAGGTCCCAACTCTCTTTTGGGAAGAGGTCACCTTCCTCTGGAACAAGGGCGAGATTTAGCAAAGCAGCCAGCCTTTAGGATAGTGGATGTACGTCAGCTCTCACCAGATCATGAAGCTTTCCTGGTTGATTTTGAAAATCCAAAATATTTGGACTGAATTCATCAGGTTTGAATTCCAGTAGAGCTCTGGAGCAGGGTTGTGGGGGCAGCCCAGAGGCACTGAGGTTTGGGGGATGCAGATGAGCTTGATGTGAGCTGTGGTGCTCAGGAAAGCGAGACATGTGGGTCTGGGTTCTTAAGATAGAAGTATTTTGTGAAAAATCCTGCCCTCTACCTGAGGTCACACCAGGCTCACTGTTGGCCGTAGCCAGGAAAGGAACAAATCTGCTGGTTTCAATCGAGCTGTTTGGGACACAAACTGGGCTCCTCCTGTGTCACCAACAGCTCTCAAACTGCCTTTGTTATGTCACCACAGAGATTTTCCCTGGCAGTGGCTGAAAGGTCCCCAGCCTTTTGTCTAACATGAAGCTGGAAATACACTCTAAATTCCCCTACTCTCAACTGAAGACCCTGTGTTTGTGCTAGGTGTTTTCCTTAGATAAAAGAAGGAAAAAAGGAAGTAAATTTATCTTGATGGAACTTTTTTCCCTCTTAGAAAGTCCTTCACATCCTTTTCTGGGGCACCATCAGTGGTGATGAATTACAGATCATTCCTGTACATCCTGTACACCCCTGGTTGTAGAAATTCCTCCATTTGCATTTAATTGGTTTTGAAATTAAATGATCTGGAATTCAGTGAGTGACTCTCAGAAGGATTGCTGGCTGAGAAGGCAGAGTAGCCTTTTGGAATGAGCTGGATACATGGAAGCAATGCAGGCAATAGTTAGCTTTGAGAATTATGACACTAGAATTAGTTGGGCCAATTTAGGTCAGTGCATGCAGGCAGTTTCCTGTTTAACTCCTGCACTGCAGGTACTGTATTCTGACAGCTCTGGAGGGACAGGAGTCCATTTAGCATCCTTAAGGAAAAAGGCTAAACAGCATGTGCTGAGGTGAGGCTGGAAGATGTCAATCCTCTGTATTTTCAATCTGAAGTGATACAAAGCAGAGCTGCTTCTTGCCTATCCTTTCCCCAAGTATTTGATACTGCTAAGTGGTTTAATTCATTCATAAATGCTTTCTGGACTGCACAGTCGTGGTAAATATGCAACTGTCTGGGTTAGGATGTACAAACAAGGTGTGCCTGATTCCTGCAGGTAGTTACTGTGGCAAGTGCAAACACGCACTGGGAATTTGAATACACGCATGAACAGACACTCTGATTAGCAAAGAATTTCTGAATGCAGAGACCTGATTTGAGCAACAAGTCATGGTATCTGTACAGTAAATGATGTGTACCACTGCACCTGATTTGAGCAACAAGTCATGGTATCTGTACAGTAAATGATGTGTACCACTGCACATGAATTTGGAAACCCTGTTTCTAAGGAATATAGGGATTTCTGTGCCTTAGACCACAAAGCTTCTCCGAGTTCCCCCTTTTTAACCATAGTGATGAGATCACTGGAAAAAGAGTGACCCGCTGTTCATCCCCCTTCCTCATTCTGAGTGTCATGTGTTAAATGTCAGGCAGTGCTCGATTCCAAGTTTGGACATCTTGGGAAAGCAAGATCCAGAGATGAAGGTGACAGCAGAAGGGAACTCACAACCTGTGGAGCCATCTGTTACATGCCAGGAAAAATACAGCATCCAGCTCCTGAGCTCCAGGAGCCCCCAGCCCGAAGGGATGGAGGTGTCAGTCTGGGAAGGACACTTGTTCCTCTTCATGTCACCCAGAATGTCACCAGTAGCAGCAGGTAAACCCTAAAACATCATCATCATGGCTGGGCTTGGTGAACGAAGATTTGGGAAGGGCTCTACCCACATATGTTGCAAGAGCGTTGGTGGTTGAAAATGCCAATACGAGATAGGCATGTCCAGTTGCAGAAGGCACAGTAGAAAGACTCCTTAGATGGTGTATTCTGCAAGGCACGGTTCTTTCTGCGTTGTCTTTTCTCCTCGAGAGTGATCCTGCTGCGTTCTCGAAGGAAACGGCAGCGTTGTAGATGGTGTGTCTCCAGGCCTCCTGATTGGAGGCCAGAGTAGACCAGTTATGATGATCAGTGTGGCCAAGGCTGAGATGTTGTTTCGGGGAGTCCTTGTATCTTCTCTTCGGGACTCCTCTCATGCAGCAGCCGGTGGCAAGTTCACCATAAAGCAGGACCTTCGGGAGGCGGTGGTTGGTCCTTCATCCTGGAGACGTGCCCTACCCAGCGCAGCTGAGTTCTCAGCAACATGGCCTCAATGCTTGTGACTGCTGCTTGTTCTAGAACAGATGTATTGGTCACATAATCTGACCAGTGGAAAACCCTAAAACAATGAAGTGCTGAAAGCACTGTGAGAGCTGTCCAATAGTGTCTGTGCTCACCAGCCCCTCTGTGCCATCCCCATGGTGCCCTGACCCGTGGGGTTCAGATGACACCACTATGGCCATCTTCTCTCATGCTCTTCCCTTTCAGACAGAGGGAGACCAAAGGCAGTTGACATCTGTGGGCCCCCAGAACCTGAGCACATGCTGCTGGCCAGTCTTGAGCTGTCTGGCTACAAATTCATGTGTCTCTCTTCTGAAGAGGAAATGCCGTTGGGGTTTTTTTGAGCTTTTAAAGACTTATTTTTCAAAACCATTTTAGAAACATACATTTGAAGGTGGTGGTGTGATGAGCAGGTGCTCACTGCCACCAGGCAGCCAAAGCCACAGGAAAAAGTCAGACTGCATTTAGCTACTTGAGTCATGCAAAGAAAAGCTTTAAAAAAAAGAGACATGAAGTGCAAATAATTTGTCTTTTTGCAGTGCTGCGTGCAACACAAATAGCTCACTTACCACATCAGCCAACAAACAGTTGTGTTAGCAGGAATGTGGGAGCAGGGTGTGCTGGGCTGGGGGGGAAGGACACCCTGAGCTGACACAAAAGGGGACAAGGATTGATATGAACCTGGGCATTCAGAGATCAGAGAAACCTCAAGGGCAGAGTGCCCTCAGGGGAAGAGCCAATAGTTCCTTCACTGTTCCCTTTTCTGAAGTGTGATTGTCACTTTGCTCACATAGAAACAGCCTGGGGACATTGGGTATTACCTGACTGTAACACAGTGTAGCTGAACTGCATGGCAGTATCTGAAGCTGATGGATGTGTCTGGTTTGACATTTTTTTGTCATTTTTTGCATGCATGCATTTATGGATGTTCTTGCTGTCTGTTAAGTCCCCCTCCACTTGCAGTCCACTGTGAGTGCAGGTGTCAGTGCAAACAGTGACATGTAGGTGACAAAGTGCCAGTGCTGCTGTCCCCTGCAGGGATGCCCAGTTTGCAGTGTAACTGGCTGGTCTGTGTGGAGCATCTCCTGCACCTGTGGCCAGGATGGCACACAGCAGATGGGAGTAGAGCCATATGAACTTTGCGTTTTGGGGATTGTGTCTCTCCATTTGCCCCTGAGGTGCTGTGCAGCTCTCGCTGCCACGGTTGCAGGGCAGGGGAAGGCTCCCCAGGGCTGGTGAGCCCACAGAGCATTAAAACAGCATTGGGGAGCACTCTCTTCCAGCAGAACCATGGAGAGGGGAGCTGCTGTGACCCAGAAGTGTAGTGTAGCCACCTGTTCTGTCAGGGTGAGTGGGATACAAGGGTGCTGAATGGATGGGACTCCCTTCCTTCCACCTTCCTTCCACCACAGCACAAAGTCAGTGCTTCTGAAGAGGTTTCGTGTGCCTCCATGGTGCCTACAGGAGAGCTGGAGAGGGACACTGGACAAAGGTATGGAGTGACAGGACAAGGGGGAATGGCTTCACACTGACAAAGGGCAGAGTCGGATGGGATAATGGGAAGGAATTGTTGGCTGTGAGGGTGGGGAGGCCCTGGCACAGGTTGCCCAGAGAAGTTGTGGCTCCCCCATCCCTGGAAGTGTCCAAGGACAGGTTGGACGGGGCTCTGGGGCTTTGAGCAGCCTGGTCTGGTGGAAGTTGCCCCTGCCCATGTCAGGGGAGTTGGAACAAAATGATCTTTAAGGTCCTTCCAACCCAAGGCATTCTGGAATTCCGTGATTCTGACAGTGAGAGCAGAGGGGCTCAGCCCAGCTGATTTGTGCAGGGAGTTGTGACATTTGTTATGTTTTTTTGAGATTTCTGGCCTTTTCTTTGGTGATGGCTGCTGTTCATTGCAGTCTGTGCTGGCCTGGCACAGGTGTGGCTCTTGTTTGGTACAAGGTGTCTCCTGTACTTGTGGCTGAGCCGAGCTCCGCACAGAGGGGAGGTGGAGCCGGGTCCCACCAGGACCGAGGGCTGTGCCTGGCAAGGTCCTGCTTCCCCTCATGCTGTGCATGATGCTCTGGTGGGCTCCGTCTAGATGGGACATTGGTGAGCTCCAGCCATGTAGGAAGATATCTATGGGTTGAAAACCTGTGTCCTCCCATGGCACAGAGCTGTGAGCTCAACCAGACTCAGCGCATGCTGCACCAGGACAGAGGGACGTGCAACACCTCCCGAGATACTTGGGCTGTTCTCTGACAGGGCACATGCTGCTCCAGCAGCTCAGACAATTCTGAAAAATAATCTGATTTGTTCTCATTATCCCCATCAGAACTCATAAAAAAAATCATGCCCTCAGAACCAATAGCCAAATTTTTGCCTGTTTACATCTCATGTTGGAGCCTGAGTAATGTGGGGAGACGAGGGCTGTAAGCAGAGTTGTAAACAGAACAAACCTGGAGAGCACAGCAAAGGGCAGCCCTGTGCAATGTTGTTCTTAGTGTCAGTGTAATTTGTGTGCGGTTTCATTTAGTTTATAAAGTCAGTGCAGTGACTGGATACGCCGGATGAGATAATTGGAAAATGCCTCACTCACCGGGATGGCTCCAAGGTTTAACTCTAAGCTTAAATTCCCATATAATTCCAGCCAGGCGCTCAAGCCCGGGGTTTGAGCTGGAGTACACTCGGGGCAGTTCCGCAGGCGGGAACAGGGGCAGGTCCCGGTGCCCTGGCAGGTCTGGGGGTGCGGGGCTGCAGACCCTCCTGGCAGGGCTCACAGGGGAGCTGTCTCAGCTATGAAGTCATGGTTTGGTTTCCAGGCTATTTTTGAAGCCAGCAATGCGAGTGTAACCAACGCTTCAGCACTTTCCCACACCTTTCATGTGACACAGGACTCTGCCTAGTCATAGGACTCTGTCCCCAGCACTTAAAAATTGTCAGTTTCACTTCTGTTGTGGGTTTTTTCCCCCTTCCTTTCTGGAGGCAGCAGAGTTGGTTCCCTTTGCTGTCCTCATAGATGCTTTGGGACCTGCCCTTTTATGACTCCTTCCTGAAAAACTACCTTCTTTGGGATAGTCTCACAAATGTTGAACTGTTTTTGAAGGCAGGCAGAGCCCTTTTCAGTCCTAGATGTGTTTCACACCAGCTGTTCTACATCTTGAAGCACAGAACCAACTCTTGGGGGCAGAAAAAGGAGCTTTTGGGGTTGTTTTATACATAATTTCCACCTTATTGCAGTTTGGATTAACATTTAAAAGTAATGAAATTTACAGCAATTTCCTTCTAAAGAAATGGTTAGAAAAAGTAAATCCCAGATATTGCACATCCACAGCCTTCAGATGGATTGTGGATTGCTGTCTGCTCCTGATCCTTCAAGTCTTGTCTCCTGTTGCTCTGTGAAGGGAGGAGCTGCCCAGCCAAGGTACGTGGGGAGACTGGCTGTACAGAAAATCCTGCAGTTATCCATATAAACCCCAAACCATCCAGGGAGTTGCTGGTTCCCTGATCTGCCTCAATTACAGGCAGTCCAGGGATTGCTGGGGCACCAGGCATGGAAAATGCTCACTCAGTGAGTTTTTTGCTGGTAGTGTTCCTTTAATTCTAACATACTGTGAGAGTGTTAATTAAAAAAAGCGTACCAAAATGAAGTGCTCCTTCAAGAACCAAGAACCTGTCATTTGCATGAAAACCCTGGATTATAAACTGCTTCTTCTACTTTTGCTGCCAAATATGCAAAGTAAATTGCACAATTTTGGGGATGCAGTTGAGCCGCTTTGTGTTTTTCTTTCTCCAACTGAGAAGAAACATTTTTTCCCACCCAAGAGAGAGCATTTGTTTTTCTTGCTGTGTAATACTTACAGCTCCACAGCAGTACAATAACTTCTTCATCATTTCTTATCTCACTTCAGCGTGACGTTGGGATTTTTCTAAGACAAGGATGGTTTGTTTTGTTTGTTTTATTTGCTTGATTTAATGTTGTAGCTATTTTTCCAAATAAAAGAAAGTGAAGTTTAGGAAGCAAAGCAGTGATGGCAGTTGTGAGCTGTGCTGAGTCTCATTCCCATCCCTGCTGAGGCGTGAGAACGTTCTCAGCCAGTGGGACTGTTCACAGACAAACTTTTCTCCTCTACAGTTGTCACATACCCAAGTTGTTTGCCCAAGCTTCATCCATTGATTGCACAATCAATTATTGCTTTATGACGGATATTGGGATGCTTCCTTATTTTCTTCTGCTTTTATTTTTTAATTTGAGGCTTATCAAATGCTGGATAATGTTTCAACAGAGCTGTGGTGTATTCTAGGAGATGGGGCAGACCCCTCCCCAGCACAGGGAAGCTTTTAGGGACCTGCCTCAGTACATCCTTAAATTCATGTGCCAGCCACTGCATTGCTGAGAATGGGTTTGTGAGCGGAGAGGCAAATGGGACACACTGGTTTCAGGGTGGGACAGGAGAGAGCAGGTTGGCACAAAGAATGGGTGTTTCCAGGGAGAGTTTACACTGTCATAGAAAGCTTTAAAATATTTTTAGAGCACTTAAAATTGGATAGGCTTTTGATAGCCTCTATGTTTATTATAAATCAGAACAGTTGGGGTGTTCAGTCAGGCCACCTTTAAAGGCAGATTGTGCTCTGAGGTCACTATAAGTGTCCAGCCCTGTTTCCCAGGTGGGACAGCCAGCTCCCCATATGTTACCTCTCCAGAGTTGGTTTTTTTTCCCATTATCTATCACTTCACTGTCCTTATCTGAATTGTCACTTTGGATTTTTGTGGTGTCCCACCAGCTACCTCAGCACTGTGCACTGGCAGACGAGACAAAGGGCTCACATTGCCCCTCACAGGCCACTGGGGCCAAGCACAGCTCCTCCAGCCCACAGCCACCCCAGCAGGGTGTCCCACCCCAGTAACATAGTTCAGCCCACATAAAGGTGTAAAACATTTGCCTGTTTTACTGATGACCTCAGTGTACTTATCCTCAAAAGGCTTGAACAACTAAAAGAGGAAAACTAGTTGGAGTGCTTCAACAGCAGAGGTTAGAAAGGACTTTGGGGCATCCCTGGAATCAATATAGGATTGATATGAGTTTGATCTGAATAAGAAAATGGCTGTGAGTGCTTACATGAAATGTTTCTCTCCTGTGGTCCATCTAAGATTCTTTTGAAGTTAGTGCAGAGGCTTTGATATTGAATGTAAACTTGAGGATCTGTGTGGTGACATTTATGTCCCCCAATTTTGGACTCCAAATAACTAGACAAGTGGTGTAAGCTCCTGGAAGAGACACAGATGTCTCCAGGGTCACTTCCACCAGCCCTGAGGCACATGGGGATGAGAGTGACCTGCTGCAGGTCCGTAGCTCTCTCCACCAGGTTTTTGGAGAGCCTCTGTGACCCACTCAGTGCTTTGAGATGTTTGGGTAAGAGGGTCCTTTACCTTGATGAGAAGGTCCAGGTGCCTGTCTCTGTGCTGAAATCAATTAATATGTTCTTACATTTCAGAAAAAAATTTGTTAAGAGAGATTTTAGTCTGTGATAAACGACTTGCAAGTCTACCAAATTCTATCATTTCATGTGACCATGAAATAATAGAATTTTCAATACTCAGAGATTCAAGGAGAAACAACAATAAAACCTCTACGCTGGACTTCCGGAGGGCAGATTTTGACCTATTCAGAAGTCTAGTCCAGAGCATACCCTGGGAAACAACCCTTAAAAACAAGGGGGTCCAGGAGGGATGGATGTGCTTCAAGCAGGAAGTTTTGAGTGCACAGGAACAGGTCGTACCGGTGTGCCGAAAGGCAAGTCGGCGGGGAAGACAACCAGCTTGGTTAAACAGGGAGATTCTGAAGGAAATCAGGGATAAAAAGAGAATTTACCGACTGTGGAAGAAAGGGCTGGCTACTTACGAAGAATTCAGGAAGACAGCTAGATCATGCAGAAAGAAAATCAGGGATACAAAAGCGCAATTTGAAGTTAAATTAGCCACTTCTGTTAGGGATAACAAAAAGTCCTTCTATAAATACATTAATAACAAAAGGAGGAGCAAAGAAAACCTCCATTCTTTGAGGGACTTGGAGGGAAACATAGTTAATAGAGATGAGGAGAAGGCTGAGGTACTTAACACCTACTTTGCCTCAGTTTTTACCAGTAGGACAGGTGGCCCTCAAGGCAACCAGCCTCTGGAGCTGGTAGACAGAGATAGGAAACCAAATAGCCCCCTTGTATTCCAGGAGGAAATAGTTAGTGACTTACTGAGTCATCTGGATCCTCACAAGTCTATGGGACCAGATGGGATCCATCCTAGGGTAATGAGGGAGCTGGCAGAAGAGCTTGCCAAGCCGCTCTCCATCATCTTCCAACAATCCTGGCTCACTGGGGTGTCCCATATGACTGGAAGTTGGCAAATATCACCCCAATCCATAAAAAAGGCTGCAAGGCTGACCCTTGTAACTACAGGCCTGTCAGCCTGACCTCGGTGCCTGGCAGAGTTATGGAGCAGATTATCCTGTGTGAAATCACACAGCAGCTACAGGATGGACAAGGGATCAGACCCAGCCAACATGGGTTTAGGAAGGGCAGATCCTGTTTGACCAACCTGATCTCCTTTTACGATCAGGTGACCCACCTGGTGGATGAGGGAAAGGCTGTGGATGTGGTCTATCTAGACTTCAGCAAAGCCTTTGACACTGTCTCCCATAGCATACTCCTGGAAAAGCTGGCAGCCCATGGCTTGGACAGGGGCACTCTGTGCTGGGTCAGGAACTGGCTCGAGGGCCGGGCCCAGAGAGTGCTGGTGAACGGGGCTGCATCCAGTTGGCGGCCGGTCACCAGTGGTGTTCCCCAGGGGTCTGTGTTGGGTCCAGTCCTTTTTAACATCTTTATCGATGATTTAGATGAGGGGATTTAGTCCATCATCAGCAAATTTGCTGATGACACCAAATTGGGAGGGAGTGTCGACCTGCTGGAAGGCAGGAGGGCTCTGCAGAGGGATCTGGACAGACTGGAGAGATGGGCTGACTCCAATGGAATGAAGTTCAACAAGGCCAAGTGCCGGGTCCTGCACTTTGGCCACAACAACCCCCTGCAGCGCTACAGGCTGGGCACAGAGTGGCTGGAGAGCAACCAGGCGGAAAGGGACCTGGGAGTGCTGATTGACAGGAGGCTGAACATGAGCCAGCAGTGTGCCCAGGTGGCCAAGAAGGCCAATGGCATCCTGGCCTGCATCAAGAACAGTGTGGCCAGCAGGAGCAGGGAAGTGATCCTTCCCCTGTACTCTGCATTGGTGAGGCCACACCTGGAGTATTGTGTTCAGCTCTGGGCCCCTCAGTTCAGGAAGGATATTGAGGTGCTGGAGCGGGTCCAAAGAAGAGCAACGAGGCTGGTGAAGGGACTGGAGCACAAGTCCTATGAGGAGAGGCTGAGGGAGCTGGGGTTGTTCAGTCTGGAGAAGAGAAGGCTTAGAGGCGACCTCATACTCTCTTCAACTACCTGAAGGGAGGTTATAGCCAGGTGGGGGTTGGTCTCTTCTCCCAGGCAACCAACAATAGGACAAGGGGACATGGGCTCAAGCTCTGCCAGGGGAGGTTTAGGTTAGATGTTAGGAAGAAATTCTTTACAGAGAGGGTTATCAGGCATTGGAACGGCCTACCCAGAGAGGTGGTGGATTCACCATCCCTAGAGGTTTTTAAAAAGAGATTGGACGTGGCCCTTAGTGCCATGATATAGTAATTGGAGTTGGATCAGGGGTTGGACCTGATGATCTTGGAGGTCTTTTCCAATCCAATCTATTCTATGATTCTATGATTCAGGATTTGCCAAGGCTCAGCATCCAAGTGTCATCTCCCCAGGAGGGTTTTCCTGGTATTAGACTTGCTAAACTGCTGGAGTGTGAGCAAAGAGCTCAACCAGCAGGATTGAAGCCTAGAAGTTGAAAGCATTAGGCTGTTACCATAATGTGGACTTACTTGCTCTCAAAATGTGTTTATAGGCAAGAATTTGGGAGTTTGCAGGGAATTCCACACAGAAAATGGGGGGGCAGCATCTGTGATACACCATGAAGAGAGATCACAGTGGAAAGCAGCTGGGTTGAACTTTCTGAGACTCCTTTCTACTGCAGGGAAAAGCTGTATCCTTGTTGCAGGCAGTATCCAGTCCCCACAGTACAGAACAGTAAAAGGAATCATAGAATCCAAGCCTGGTTTGGATTGGAATGGAACTTAAAGTTTATCCCGTTCCATCTCCTGCCATGGGTGGGGACACCTTCCACTAGCCCAGGTTGTTCCAAGTCCCGTCCAACCTGGCCTTGGACACTTCCAGGGATCCAGGGGCAGCCACAGTTTCTCTGGGCGACCTGGGCCAGGGCCTCACCACCCTCACAGAGAGGAATTTTTTGCTTATATCTAACCTCAGTCTATCCTCTGGCGGTTGGAAGCCATTCCCCTTGTCCTGTCCCTCCATCCCTTGTCCCAAGTCCCTCTCCAGTTCTCTTGGAGCCCCTTTAGGCACTGGAAGGGGCTCTGAGGTCTCCCTGGAGCCTTCTCTTCTCCAGGTGAGCACCCCCAGCTCTCCCAGCCTGGCTCCAGAGCAGAGGGGCTCCGTGGCCTCCTCTGGCCTTGTTCCAACAGCTCCGTGTCTTTCCTGTGCTGAGGACTCCAGAGCTGGAGGCAGCTGTACAGGTGAGGTCTCATCTGAGTGGGGCAGAAGGCCAGGGCCCCCCTGACCTGCTGCCCACGCTGTGATATAAGCCCAGGACATGGGGGTTCTGGGCTGCCAGAGCACGTGGCTGCCTCAGCATTACCTTCCTACATAGCTGTATCTCTGCATGGTGAAAGGTGAGGGCTCAGGTACCTATCTGCAGGTGAAGGGTTTATTTGTAAACCCTCCTAATACAAAAATACTGGGACAGCACTGAATCTGAAGGTGTTTGCATGTCTAGACCTCCAGACTCAGGAAGTGTTAGAGCCATTAAAGCTGGTGGCAAAACTTCTGCTTGAGTACTGCAGGATGATTACCCCTCACCCTGCAAACTCAGCTGGATCTGGCTGGAGCAGAGGCAACCGGGCACCTTGTGGGTTGAGCAGGGAGGTCACATCCCTGGACTTCACCAGGTGCTGCACTTGAAAACCTGCCCTGGTTTGCAGCCAAACCCCACATTTCAGCTGGTGTGATTTTTTGAGGACCTTCAGTGGAGAGAGAAGAAACAGTGTAATGCAGGGCAGTGGCAGCTGCTCTGGGGCTGCAGTGCCTGGAATGATGCTTCTGGTGTCCAGAGCCCACTGCAGACTTCTCACACATAATCGTCTTGTAGAGCCGATGTCAAGCTCCTGACAGGCTCCTAATCTGTCCTGACGTGCACCCAGATGCTCAGTGAGTGTCATTTCCTGCTCTACAGAGCCCAGATTGTTCCTTACTGGTCCTTGGGTTTGAGCAATCGCTTTAATTTTTCTCCCTCATTTATTTCCTTGGCCTGGGGGAACTGGGCTTCAGCCCCTTCCATAAATCTCCCGATCGTGCCATATGAAACACTCTCCGCAGGGACAGGGGTTGGATTTATGGACTGGGCTCTGCTGGGTTTAGCAGTACTGCAGCACAGGGGGTTTGCTCGGAGCGTGTTGCTGCTCAGTTGGATGCACACATCTCCTCCAAGCACCCGGTGTGGTGCCGGTGGGAGCACAGGGAGACGGTTCCTACTGCTCCTGGGAGGCATCAAGGGCTCCAGCGCAAACAAGGTTTGGTCTGAGGGAAGAGCAAGTGCTGCTCCTTTTTATGTTGCTGACTCCTGCTTTCACACCCAGGACAGCCTAGGTCTTCCCGAGAGGAAAAGAGCTGCAGGAGCCCCAGCTGAGGTGTGGGAGCAGAGCAGGGCCACAGCAGCAGATGTGCTGGGACAGCACATCTGCCTGCTTGCCTTCCAGAGGGAGTGCCCCATTGGAGTCCCTTCCGAGACAATTTGAGGTTATTTAGCAACTTCTGGCTTCACTATCTCACTGGTCTGTTTATCTTTTGTCTGAGTGATTTTCCTCTCTTCCTGCGGTTGTTCCTCCTTCCTGAGGGGAACGGGGACTATGCAGACACCCTGCCCTGTGCCTGGGGACTCCTGCTGTCACCCCCTCCCCGCTCCCAAACATGCAGCTGGTCCTTGCCTTTGGAAATGTCTCTTGTTACCCGCCACACTCTTTGATTTTGCTTCTGCTTGAAGGAGGTCCTTTGTAAAGCAGGGTGCTGGAGGCCAGAGGCACAGTGGTGGGAGCAGCACTGAGGAGGACAGAGCTCAGAAGGCCGCAGCCAGGCACGCTGGCTCAGAGGTCTCACCTCCCACAAATCTGGCGAGGCCCATCCTGGTGGCCAGTCCCTCCTGCTCGTGGTGCTGGGCCCTCGGCGGGTCCTGCAGCCCGTGGTCCCGCAGCCCGTGGGTGGTGCTGGAGCAGAGAGACGACATCTGAGCTGCCCTTGGCTGCTCGGCCGAGCCCAGCTGTTTGTGCCGAGGGAAGGCATCCAAATACCAGCACATGGGCTCCAGCTCAGCCTGGGGGTCAGCCCTGCTCAGGCACCAACCATAAATACAGGCCACTGTGTTACTAATGCACCCCCCATAAATGTTTTATGTAACCTCATAAACTCCGAGTAGCTGTAATCTCATGAAGCCCGTGGCCTTTGCGGGGCTGGCATTTGAGGCGAGAGGTCTGGAAGAGCCAGGCCATCTGTGGTGGTAATGAGTTTCTCATCCTTCCAGAAAGAGAATAGTCCCTTGGTGCCTGGCCTGTGGGGTCTCATGTGCTGGAGACTGCATGGGATTTTCCTAACTTGCATGTCAGCAAGGATCTAGTGGTGCAGCAGGGGGAATCCAGAGTGAACTACTGGATATGACCCTTAAATTCATCCATCAAACTGCTGCCATGGCAGGATAAGTGAAACAACAGATCCTGAGCAAGGAAAGATCATTGTATGCAGAGGAATTAAGCGGTCTATAAATGAACCCCAGATTCACAGTGCAAGGTGCTGCTGCCCACAGCTGTTTGGTTTAGGTTGAATTAAGCTTTTCCCTCCCTTCGGATCTGACTGGAGGCTCCTGTAGGCTGGGGGGCAGAAGGAACCCCCCCCCAAACTGCTGGGGACTGTTTTTACAGGGACTGTGACTTATCTCTTAACGCCTCAATTTCTCTGCCTTGATCCTTTCTGAACACCCTTCACAGAGGACTTGACCCCTCCTTCCACTGCCCCGGGTAACCTCAGCCTTGGACAGACAGTTATCATGGGAGGACCTCCCCCAGACTCAGGTCTCTGTCTCATGGGAGACTCTGCCTCCCTCTCAGCCTCTCATCGTGGAAACCCTTCCTGCTGCCCTCCCTCCCGTGCAGCCCCAAACAGGCAGATGGTTTTTGTGTTGCAGCTGTTGGTTGCAGCTGCATTGCAGAGCCCTGGACGGCAGCTCTGCCCTCATCCTCCTCCCTCAGCACTGTGCCCAGCCTGCCTCTGCCCCCTCCTCAGTGCCACCACTCCACAGGTGACAGCTCACTGCCAGGGGTGGCAGGATGGGTCGGGGTCTTCACCTTCACACCAGGAGTTTTCACACCTGCTCTGCCTGCACGGGGGACTTGGACAGCAAAAATATTCTCTTCTCAGTGAGTGAAGTCTTCACCCAGCCTTCAGGCTTAATCTTTGGGGGATTCTGGGTGCTTCAGGTCTCTTGCATTCGTGTCCCTCAGTAGTAACCACAGCAACACAGGAGTATGGCTCCTCGGGGAAAACTTGCTGCTCCTCCTGGCTCTTGGAGCACATGCCCAGGGATTGCCTTCCCAAGCATCTAAAATGTTCCTGGGCTGATAACACCACAATAAGAAGATAACAAGGGAAGAGCAGTGCCAATGAAATGGACCTTCCCTCCATGCAGGGGCTGGGCAGAAAGCAGGTTTGGAAACACCCGATGAGAGATGTGCATGGACATGCATCTCCTGATGTGGGATGGTTTGTTCCTGGTCACACAGGAGAGAAGGCATCTGCCTGAAAATCTCATTTTCACACACCCACTGTCTGAGTTTTCAATTCAAACCCTGCCCCAAACAGGCATCTGCTTTCCTGTCCACTTTTGGCTATCACTTTTTGCTTCGCCCCCTGCCCCCGTTTGAAGCATTTTTCTGGATGAAAGTGTTGAGGCAGGAATAGCTGAGGTTCCTTGGTTCCTGAAATGCCTGCCTGGTGCTGGACTGCTCTGCCAGCCACCAGTCCCACATCCACAGTCCTGCCTGCTGGCTCAGCCTGGTCACTCACTGCCTGTAGGGAGCCCAAACTGTCCAGATCCCTGTTCCAGGATGAAACCAGGGGTTGAGTTTTAGTCTGTTGGTTCTTTCCAAGCCACTTTTCTTGGAAATCCAGGTCATAAGAAACATGCAAATGTTTTCCAGCCTCCTACTTTCCCCTGTTAATCTCAGGCTTGCAGCAGCAGACAGTCCCTATCTCTGCCCATCCTCTGTTTCCTGGGCTGTCCAAGAGCCTCTCCTTTGGGAAGAGTCACCGAGCACCATTTTCTCTGTGTTTGGTGAACATGTGAGAGACACCAGTGCTGGTTCTGCCCGCCACCAGCTCGGCTGCAGGACGGCTGTGCTCTGAACACTGTGTCCAATGTGCTCTGATTTCAGTGGGATTCCAGCTCGTGGTGGTTCACATGGAGCAGCTCAGCTCCCGGGCTCAGCCCCGCACAGCTCCCTGCCAGAGAGCTCAGTTCTGCAGAGATGAGCCAACTCCACACACCAGTGGGGCTGATATCGCTGCAACTGATCTTGGCCCCAGCCGTGGGAGAAACGAGTCTTGGCAGAGAGCTGGCCTTTGCTGCTCGCTTTTCCTCCTGCCTGCTGACCCTCTCCCAGAGAAACTGGCTCCCTACACCGGGTAGGTTCTGGGGCTAATGGAGGGACCTCCTGACAAACCCTCTGGTCACCACTACAGCCTGTTCCTTCTGATCACTGTCATTGGAGCTCCCCCAAGCCCCAGACTCATCCATCACCTTTCCAGAGATGCCCAAGTCTATGAATGAGCCAGGGCAGAAGTTCGAGCTCTTTTTGGGAAGGAGTTGGAGATGCCACCTCCTGCATCTGAGCTCTTGCCTTGTCAGACCTTGCAGTGAGTGACCAGTTCCTCTCAGAGGAACTGTGCCCGGGCTGATCTAACTCTTCTACCTGCAGCCAGGAGGGTGTGAAGGAGGTAAGTGAGGAAGGCTTGTCCCAGCTTAGAGGTGGGAGCTTCCTCCTCCTGTCTTTGGGGCTGGGAGGTTTGCACTATGAGCTGTTGGTCTCCTCCACCCCACAGGGTTTTGGCTCTGCGGAGGAACTGGACAGACAAGGTGAACTCAGCTCTTCAAGGAGGTTTTCTCTGCTGGAGCCTCCCCAGGTGAAGGGATCAGAGATGGCTCAGGCCATGATGAGGAGAGCTGTGCTGTCGGTGTGGAGCTGGCCCTGACACAGCAGGGTGGTGGAAATATGGACATGAAATGGAGTATTCAAAAAACATGTGGATGTGGTACTTGAGGACATGGTTTAGTGGTGAACATAGTAGTGGTGCTAGGTTGATGGTTGGACTTGATGATCTTAAAGGTCTTTTTCAGCTTTAATGATTCCTTAATTTTGTGAGGAGGCACTCCTCTGACCAGTGCCTCTGAGAGCCCTGCTCAGGATCTGTGATCAGGTTACTGAGAGGAAAACTAGAGAGGAATCCATGTGGTCTCTTGAGGACTGAGCCTGTGTTAACCCTTAGAGGTGACTGAGAGAACCTGGGTTCATAGGCTGGCTGTGCTGGCTCTACTCTCTCTTCCCCTCTTCCAGGTTAGGAATGGGAGAGACTCGGAGCCTTGCCATGGCCTCAGCTCATCTACCAAGAGTGGAAATTCCTCTGATGCTTTCTAAACTGCACTTAGATGTCATTATCAGAAATAAAAGAGCGATGAGAGCCACGGTGATGCACAGGGCAGAGCCCTGCCTATGCTACCACCCTGGGTCTCAAGCAGGTGGAAAGATCTCTGGAGACAGCTCCCACAGCAAGGTCACGTGGGGTAAGGGACTGAGTTTGGAGGTGACACGTTTGCAGCAATGGAAAAACTCATGGCTGGAAAAATCCCTTAATTGGTGGAAAGTTGGATCAAGTGGATTAAAAATGAGAATGCTAGCATGCCAGATAAACCATTCTTTTCCTGAACATTCAAGTTTGCACTGAACAGAGTAGGAAAAGCAGTTTACAGGTGGAGATGTATAAATATTCCAAACTTGACCTGTGAGACAGGCTTCACTGACAGCCTGGGCCTCGCTTCACTGCCCACCACCACGCTGCTGCCAGCAGTGTCTGCTCCAGCAAGGATGAGCCTTAGGATATTGGGGTAAGTTTCTTCTCTCAAGTAACAAGCAATAAGGACAAGTCAAAACAGCCTTCAGTTGTGCCAGGGGAGATTTAAATTGGATATTAGAGAAAGTTTCTGCACTGAAAAGGTTGTTCAACACTGGCACAGGCTGTCCAGGGTGGTGGTGGAGTCTCCATCCCTGGAGGGATTTAAAAGCCATGCAGATGTGGCACATGGAGTGATGGTTTAGTGGTGCCTTGGCAGTGCTGGGGGAACAGTTGGCGTTGATGGTCCTAGAGGGCCTTTCCAACCTTAATGGTTTTGTGATTCTGTGTTGCACTGGCAACCTGATGATGAGACTCTGGATGTCTGATGGCAAGCAACTCAACCCACCTTGAGTTGGCGGGCATCACTCCTTCTCTGAAATGACTGAAATCTGCCTGGGCCACTGTGAGAGCTGCGGGCACAGGGCACTGAGGGCTTGGCTTCTGCACTGCAGCCACTGCCCACAGATCTGCTTCTGTTCCCATACTGCTGATGGAGTTGTCTCAGGGAAGGTCAGAAGGCCCAAGGCTGTGATTTGCAAGAAGCCCAATGACTTAACATGTTGTTCTCAGTGGGAGGGCGATGCCCAAGACAAGATGTGAGGAAAATAAACAGGGCCAAGTTGAGAGGGGCAAAGCCAGACGGGCATCCAAGACACCCAGCCCTCATCCTGGGGCTGCATCCAGCAACTGTTACCTATGATTAAGAGTCTGTATCAATCTTGATGTCATGAAAGTCACCCAGACCGTGAAATCCCCATGTTTGGTGTGGAAATATGGCATTTGATGCATTTTTGTTTGAAATGCGTTAAATCTGCGTTAGAGGGGCCATGGGACAGGTTTGGGTCCATGGGCCAGGAGGAACTATGCTGTCTCACTCCCTGGTGGAGCAGGGCATAAGGATCCAGCAGTTCCTGACAGCTCATCCATGACAAACTCCAAAAATCACAGAGATGTTTGCCACGGTTGGGCTGTGAAATCAACCTCCTCTCTAGGAATGAGAAGCCTCTGTAGCTGCAGTCCAGAGCTGCTGGCTGGCTGCGGCTTCCCTTCCAGAGAGCAGCTCCCAGAGGGCCAGGCAAGCAGGCAAGCAGGCAGGGAAGCAGGCAGGGAGGCAGGAAGAAAGGCAGGGAGGCAGGCAGGGTTGCCCAGCCAGAGGGATGCCATGCATGCCAGAGGGATGGGAAAGCAAAGTGAAAACAGAGGTTGCAGTGATTTGTCTCCCCATTCTGTGCACATGCATCTGTGTGTTAGGAAGGGGATTTGGACACCCGAGGCCTTCCATTCACAGGCTCTGTGCAGGGCAGGCTGTAAAGCCACTCTTTGGGTGAGACACTCCACTGGCAAGTGCAATATGTTTTAGCAGCCAGATGGCCCTGGGGATGTCCCCAGCTATTCCAGCCGTCCCTTGGGATCCCTCGTGCACCTGCAGCCAGGGGGAAGCGGTGAAGCCTGTGCTGCTGCTGGTGGCTGTGTCAGGGCTCACGGTCTGCCCCGTGTTTCCAACAGCTCAGCAGCTCCAAGATCACGAATATGCTGATTGATAACTCTCTGGAGTGCCTTTTCCCTTCCTTTTCACATCATATCCCAAAAGCAGTTCTCCCTTTGGCACTTCCCACTTGTGGAGAGAAGATGGAGGCTTTGGTCCCAAAAAGGGGCAGGTCCGAGAGGCCAGCAGTGGTTCCCTGCCTGAGCATGGGGCCTGGCAGCCGTTGTTTGTGCGAGGTAAAGTTCTCACGCTCTAAATATACAATCTGTGATAAGGGAAGGGAAAAAGCCCAGCATGGAAATATTCCTTCTGTAAGAGAAATAATTTGCTGCTGCTAAAAATATATGTTCATATTTTTCCTGCTTTGCTCTGCAGCTTGATGGGAGAGAGTGCACGCAGACTGCCCTCAAGGGACGCGGCTCCCCGGCACAGACCCCGGGCTGCGCGTCCGCTGGGGACGGAGGGATCGCGGGGGGGAAGGAGGGGATGGGGCTCCTCGGCTTCACCCTGGTTTATCATCCCCATCTCTTTCTCAGGGCAATAAAACTGTGATACAGCGTTACCCTTAAGGTCGTAGGATGTAACCTCTAAGCAGGTGCTGACAGTGGGAAAGGAAAGTGATCCGTGGCGTTCCCAGAGCAGCTGGGAGCCCGTTCCCAGCCCCGGCTGCACACAGAGGCAGGAACGGCTTTGTTCAAGGGAGACGCATGTTTGGAGCGGTGGGATATGTGTAATCCCTTCCTGTCTCATCTGCAAGAGTCCTGGGCCTGGTGCTTCCTCCTCTGATTGCTGTTCCCGAGACCCTGGGTCCCCGTTCCCAAGCACTTCTGTGCCCGCGGGCGAGCAGAGCCTGGTTGAGCCAAGTGGAGCAGCCAGATCTGCCAGGAGCAGCCCCGGCCCCGAGACAGAGCCTACCTGGGGTCCCTTCCCTACCCGGGATCCCTGCCCTGCCTGAGAAACCTGCCTGCCCTGCCCAGGGTCCCTGCCCTGCCCAGGGTCCCTGCCCTGCCCGGGGTCCCTGCCTGCCCGGGGTGCCTGCCTCATGCTGCGATACCAAGTGAGGAATGGATGATGTTTGCCACTGCCAAAGTCTCAGCTGACTTGAAGCTGGTTAGGACCATCTCTGTGAAGCATTCCTGTTAGAAACAGGTGGAATCTTGGGCATTTTATGGCAGATCTGACTCTGGAACATGGTGGGTGGACACTGTGTCTGCAGGTTGTGTCTCTTATCTTGAGAATCACAGAATCACAGAATGGTTTGGGTTGGAAGGACCTTTAAAGGTCAGCTCGTTCCACCTCCCTGCCATGGACAGGGACACCTTCCACTAGACCACGTGTCCCCAAGCCCTGTCCAACCCAGCCTTGAACGTTTCCAGGGACAGAGCAGCCACAGCTTCTCTGGGAAACCTGTGCCAGGGCCTCACCATGCTCAAAGTAAAATCTTCTTCCTGAATCAGTCCTCCTTCAGTTTAAAACTGTTAGCCAAGAACATTACCCAGAATATGGTCAAGGAGGTGGTCAATATGGTAAAAGATGTTTTTGCTGCAGCAGAGCCATCAGCAATTAAAACTGTAAACCCCACAGACCTTCCTACAGTTTTTTTAAATCAAAATAGCCTTGGTGTTGCTTTTTTTGATTGTCAAAGAACTCCTGCCACATCTGGGAAAAAACATGCATCCCCTGACCAGTACTGAGGAAAAAACTTCTTCATGGAGAGGATTGTCAAGCCCTGGAACAGGCTGCTAAGGGTCACTGGTGGAGTCACAATCCTCAGAGATGGATGTATGGATGTGGCACTTGGGGACATGAGTTAGTAGTGGGCTTGGCAGTGCTGGGGGAGCTGTTGAACTTGATGATTTTAGATGTTTTTTCCAATCTTAATGATTCCATGATCCTGTGTCCCCATAGCTCCCTGCCCGCCCCCAGCTGCGAGGGCTGTGGGGAGGGACAGCACCGTGCATGGGCACTGTGGGGTAGCAAGCAGAAGAGCTTGGAGAGGAGATGCACGTCCGTGAGGTGTGGGCTGGATGCTCTGCCACTGTGACTGGAGCTGCAGCGTCAGCAGTGTGAGTTTAGTGCAGGTTATGGACTGGAAGAAATGCAAAACACCAACCCCAGAGCAGAGCCAGTGCCAAGCTGTTCCCAGTGCAGCTCCGTGTGGAGTTCAGGGATGGTTCTGTTGAGGACAGTTCCCCTGCTAGATCTGTGTGAGCTGTGCTGACCGGGTGAGTCAGAGCCTGGTATCGCCCTTAGCAGGGAGCTGCAGGTTTCCTCCCGGTCTGGGACTGTGCACTCGCTGCCCATGGGCTGCCCACTGTCCACCCTGGCACCGTGTCAGGAATGTCTGTGCTGGGCAGGGCGGGGGGATCGCCACCCAAAGAGAGGGAAAAGCTGCCTCCTTATTTTTCCTGCTCCAGCCCCTCTCCGGTTTCAATTGCTGGGAAAGGCAGGGTCCAACCCGGCTCAAGGTTGTGTCCTTCTGCTGCTGGCCCTGGGCCAGCGAGCGTGAGAGTGAGCAAGGCACAATAACACGGATGTCAAACACAGGATCCCTTCCCTGCAGGCCCAGGCAGGCGTGCAGGAGCACTGGGAGGGATTAGTAGAGCAGGACTAGCAGTCAGGCTAAAGCACGGCAAAGCTGGTAAATAGGTTTTTTTTCCCCAGGTGTTCTTCAAAAAAAGGGAGCCTCCTGCCTCTACCTGGATGCATTCTGGTGTGCAGTTCTGTCCCATCAGTAATTCTGCTGCTCACTGGGTTGGGGTGAATTTGGGTGATTTTACAGAGCCTGGGCACAGCTTGTTTGAAACCAAGGACCCAGGAGGGGTGACTGGGGCTTCTGCTTAGCCCTTGATTTCAGCAACCAAGCACTGTCAATGGCCCATCTCCTGCTCCAATCCTCAGGTCTAGGCGGGATTTGTGTTTTAGATGCACTGGCTTAAGGCCATGGTTGGTCCTTTTAAGAGTTAAGAGCAAGATGAGGTGAGCTGCTGCCCCAGACAGTCAGTGCAGCAATGGGGACACATATGATGGAAGGGCACTGTAAAATAGCCTTTATCCTGCTTAAAACACAGGGAAGACAAAGGGCATCTGAACGTGGGCAGACATGGTCACAATGGTGGCTGTTTGTCACTCCCTGCTCAGCCTGCTGCTACTCCTCCAGGGACACTGGCTTTGCTGGGGATTCAGGTGTTTGTAGGGTTTCTTTTCCTTTCTACCATAATGGAAATGTTGGAATTTCTCAATACGGATGGAGCTTGGTTTGGGAATGGAGCTGAGGAAGAGCAGAGGTTTTGGCCCCTCCCTGTGCCCTCTGATCACCACAGTGTTGGGACCAGCCAATACGCCTCAGCAGAGGAAGAGGAGACAGGAGAGTTGTGGTTCAAGGAAGTGTGTATATATATATATATATGTGTATGTGTGTGTGTGTATAATACTGGAATATTTGGGATTACTAAATAAAGACAGTGGACTGGGTGGGGAGAAGAGATTGCTCAGAGATTTCCTTCCAAGCTCTATTAGATTGTCACCTCGGTGTAAGCTCACTCATGGGGTTATTTCTCACCTGCCTCAGCTGAACAGGTGGGTCACAGTTGCGCACTGTCATCTTCTTGCTAAAGGAGAAATGTTGAGATGTCAACCCTCAGCCATGGCAGCAGCAGTGACAGTGTGGTGGGACACAGACAGCCCAGCCCCATACCCACGTGCAGGGTCAGAGAGCTGCAAATGTGTGGAGAATACAAACATTTCTGCCGGGCTTAAAGGCCCTGGGGGTGCTGGTTGCAGCAGTTGAGCGCAAGCCCAGGTGTGTCCAGGTGGCCAAGAAGGCCAGTGGTATCTGGCCTGTACCAACCATGGTGGGGCAGCAGGGCCAGGGCAGGGACCATCCCCTGTGCTGGGCACTGCTGAGGCCCCTCAAATCCTGCCTTCAGTTCTGGGCCCCTCACTGCAAGAAAGACACTGAGGGGCTGGAGCGTGTCCAGAGAAGGGAACGGAGCTGGGGAAGGGCCTGGAGCAGCAGGAGAGGCTGAGGGAGCTGGGGGGGCTCAGCCTGGAGAAAAGGAGGTTTAGGGGGGACCTTCTGGCTCTGCAAATCCCTGACAGGAGGGGGGAGCAGGGGGGGATCCAGCTCTGCTCCTAGGGAACAAGGGGCAGGACAAGAGGAAATAGCTTCAAGTTGTGCCAGGGGAGATTTAGATTGGATATTGGACAAAGTTTCTTCACAGAAAAGATGGTCAGGCATTGAAATAGGCTGCCCAGGGTGGAGTCACTATCCCTGGAAATGTTTAAAAAACATGTGGATGTGGCAATCGGGTTCATGGTTTAGTGGTGGACTTGGCAATGCTGAGTCACTGGTTGGACTCGTGATCTCAGAGGGCTTTTCCAACCTTAATGATTCCATGATTCCATGATGTTCTGCAGAGAATTGCAGAAGAAACTTTTTCTGACAGCTGAATGCATTTTTTTTCTTTAATCACTGTTTGCTTCCCTGCCTCCCCTCTCCTGCCAAGTGTGAGATCATATGGGTGGTGGTGCCCTCATGGATGGTGACCCACTGTGCTGCAGAGAGCACATGAGCCTGCAGGGAGGGATGGGAAATGGGGGATATGACACATCCAGGTTGACAGGAGCAGCTGTGCCAGAGGCAGTCCTGGTGTTCTGAGCCCTGCTTTACCTCATGCTGCTCGTGAGGGTTATGCCTTTGGGGGAAGGTCCTGGCAGGACTTGAGTGGGCGCTCGCAGCCATGCCCAGGGGCCGCTGTGCCCAGACAGTCCAAGGAGGCAGCACTGCCCTTCCTTTTGCCAGAGGAGGTGATGAGCCAGGACCCATCGACCCATGGTCAGTGTCTGCTAAGCCACCATGACTTGTGGGGCAGTCCCATCTCATTTGCTCCTTGAAGGCATTCTCAGACCAGTGGGTCGCCAAAGACTCTGGTGATGTTGGTCTGGTTGCACTGCCAGTTCCCACAGTGCCATCTCACATGTCCCACTTCACCCTGTTGTGATGGAGCTGCTGCAGCCAGTGTGTGGGGTCTGAACCCAGAGCCACAGTCACGCACAGTTGGCATGTCCATCCTCCCTCCATGCGAGTATCTCAGTGCCATGTGGGCAGGATTCCAGCTGCAGCACCATCACACTGCGGAGCAGCCCCAAGTACAATAACTTGGACTCCAGGAGCAGAGACCAGGCGATATGTGGGGTCGCCTCTGCTGCCCTAATCCTGGGACCAGGTAGAACAGGGTTAATGCCACTAAAGTGTCTCTGTGCAATGGCCCTTTTATCTGATGCAGTCCAGCGTGTTTCCTGGTGGAGTGGTTTGCATCCGGTCGATGAGGCTGCTTGGCAGTGGAGCAGAGAGGAAGGCTGGAAGTAAACACAGGCACTCTTGGATCAGTAGCTGGGAAAAGCAGTGAGAAGCTGCATGGCATTGCCGTCTCCAAAACCTCCTTGTTTCCTTGCCTTGCAGACAAACGGCTTCCTGCCAGGGCCAGCACACACTGAGGCACTGCGGCAGCGCTGTCCTGGCCTGTTCTCCCAGCGTGGCACAGCATAGCAGGGCTGCCAGCGCCGGCTGCAGCGGGCACTCTGCCTCCCGTGGGCATTTCCAGCCACTTACGTGGATCAGGGACTTGAAGTGGTTTTGAGCTTTGTGAGGTTTGAGCTTTGTGAGCTCCACAAAATCACGGACTGTATTAACTGAAAGTATTGATCCACACTGGAGCAGCAACAGCTGTGTCCATCGGGACAGGGCAGGGGCAGGGAGAGCTGCTGTGTTGGACACCTGCCATCAAGTCCTCTCATACCTTCAGGCTCTTCCACCTTGGGTGTGCGGCTGCTCCTGCTGGGGGAATGGTTGGAGATTTTCATTGCTGAAGACTCCTAATTTCTATACTTTCACCTTTCTCCTTTGAACCAGAGTCTGGTTTGAGCATGTCCTGGGGTTTCCTAGAATGAATGAAAGAAACATTAGGAAGAAGTTCTTCCCTGTGAGGGTAGTGAGGCCCTGCCACAGGTTGCCCAGAGTAGCTGTGGCTGCCCCATCCCTGGATGTGTTCAAGGCCAGGTTGGACGGGGCTTTGGGGCTCTGAGCAAGCTGGTCTAGTAGAAGGCATCCCTGCCCATGCCAAGGGGTGGAACAAGATGATCTTTAGGGTCCCTTCCAAACCAAACCAAACCAGACTGTGATTCTATGAAAACTGTCTCTAGATCCCTACCTCTCTGGAGTCAAGTGGGAAAACATCATTTTGAGCAACTCAGAACTCAGTCCTGTACACCTGAAAAAAGGGGGAAAGAAGAATAAAGAGAGAGGTTTTGAGGCCTCTGTGTTGATGACATATCTAGTGTTCAGCTACAGAAATTAATAATTCATCCCATGGAGCTGTAGCTGAGGCTTGGGGTCTGGACATGGCTCCTAGCTTCACTCTGCTCTGGGCAGAGAAGGAAAGTAGAAATACATGGAGTTTCTTATGGAGGCATGGAATAAAGGAGCCTATTTCCTGAGCCTGAGCTTCCCTCTGTAAGGTCAGTAATCACAAAATGCACCAATCTAGAGGGTAGTGGGATCCCAGTCACAGTATCTTCCACATCATGGGCTTGTTCTGAGTCTCTGGAGCTGTGACTTCACTATTTTGCAGTGTGGTCACTCTGGCCACGTGGACAAACGGATGGACAGACAAATGGATGGCAGCTGCTATACTGGCATGAGCTTACCTCACATTTTCTCCTTTGGATTTCATATCTCCATGCAGAAGGGCAGTTGGCTGATTTCATGTTCCCACTCTCTCAGCTCTTTTCAGCTCTTCACATTCATGGACTTTCCTGGATTTTCCCAGACTCTGACCTGCTACTTTCCCTTTTCTTACACCCCATTTCTGTTTCATCCAACCCCTGGATGTATGAACAGTCAGTTCACATTTTAGCGTGAATGTGCTGATATCCTGCAGACAAAGGTGCTGTACTCACCTGAGCTATTGCAGAGCACTGCAGGTGCCACAGGTTGTCCCGATGGTCACCAACACTGGCCATCAGTGGTGTCAGAGTCTCTGGCACATGAGTCAAGAAGACTGTTTGAAAGTCATGCCCCATGTGGGTGATGTGCTGGCTGCTGAGCTGAGCACTCTTTCTCCAGTTGTCACTCAAAGAATCACAGAATTACAGACTGGTTTGGGTTGGAAGGGACCTCAAAGTCCATCTCATTCCACACCCTGCCATGGGCAGGGACACCTTCCAATAGACCAGGTTGCTCCAAGCCCCATCCAACCTGACCTTGAACACTCCCAAGGATGGGGCATTCTATGGTTCTTTTATGTTTTTTAGACAAAATCAAATGTGTCTTGCTCCCTCACATCTTACCAGCTGGATGCTGGTAACTCTTGCCCTGCTCTGATCTGTGCCAAGCAGGATCCTCTCACCTTGTTACTGACTCCAAGTTCTTCAGTCAGGCTGGCGGATGCCCAAGAAGCCTTTGCTCAAACACACAAACCAAGAGCCACAAGTAGAAAAGCTTTCTGTCCTTAAACATCAAGACTTCTGTGTTTATTTAGAAAGAGTGAAAGTCCTCCCAAGCCTGAGCTGTGCTCAAGTCTGTCTCTGACTTCCTACCACTTCCCCTTCTTCCTCCAAGGCCCATGTAGTCCCAGCTGAATGGATGTTCACAGGAGATCTTGCCAGGCTCGTGGATCAAAATAAAATATTTGGAGACTTAGGTTTTTCATGAGCCTGTTCCCTGACTCTGTTTGCAGGAAGAGCCAAGTCCCTGGGCTGAGCAGCCTCCTCCGTGTTGGAACACGCACACACTTGCCTGTGAATTTGCATGTCTGAGTCCTTACTCACCCCTCGGAGAGGCACAGCACCGCCTGGGAACAGGACAGGGATGGGCAGCCTGCGATTTAGGGGAGCAACGTGACAGTGTGTATCTGCATGTTTGGGTGAAAGGAGGATGATGTGCTTCCTTTGATGGGAAAATGAGTGTCCAAGCCTCTTTCAGCCTGTGCGCTCATTTTCCTGCCTTGCCATGGATCCCTGTCTCTGTGCACCGGTGCTGGAAGAGCCTGCTGGGCAGAAAAGAGTTCTTGATAGGAGCAGTGAAGAGAACTGGAAGCTTCCCACGGCAGTGCCAGGGGAATCTTCAGCACTTCAAGCCTCTCTACCTCCTTTCACAGTCCTGTTGGTGGGAACTGGGGGAGGTCCAAGGCAGCACAGCTGGGCTGAGCAGTGTCAGCCAGTGCCCCGTTGCTCTGCCAAGTCTTGGCAGCGGGGACTGAACTTTCTCTCTTGGCTGAGTGCTTGGCTGGCTAGTGCAGCTCAGGCTGCAGTAACCTCTGGTGTCGCTTGAGCCTTTGGAGGCTCTCAGGCTTCTTTCTTACCACTGTTTAATGATCTCTCTCCATGCTGTGAAAGATAACCAGTTTGCTATAGCTGCTTGTAGAAATAGAGAAACTGAAGCACGTGAAGTTCAGGCAATGGCTTTGAGTCCTGTAAGGTGCCAGGGAGACTGTGTGTGTCTCTTGGCTGCCCTTAGACCCAAGTTATTTAGTCAGTGTGTGACTTTTACTTCTTTGTATAAACATCACTGTGTCTGTAACATGTCATCAGGCTCCAGTTATTCCCTGAGCTTGTGTCTGACTTCTTCTGAGGAATCTAATTCTGTTTTTCTGTCCAACATGGGCATAGCCCAAAGGCCCTGGGACTTTGTGAATGGAGGGATTTTGCTGCCTACAAGATGCAGTGTGAGGTTCTAACTAGGAGGAAACGTCAGTAGGGAGCAGCCTCTGTGCGAACATCCCAAGCCCCTAAGCTGCTTTGGGGGTTTTGCTTGGATTTCTTCATCCCTCAGCATCTTACAGAGAAGGGTGTTGCTCTGGTCCCATGAAAGCATGGAGGGGGCATGGCTACCTGCATCCCACTGGTGTTTTATCTCCTCTGCTGATGGGTGTGGGGAAGTTCTGTGTTAAACTTAACTCCATTTGCCAGGTGCAGAGTTGCAGGAGCTTGAGCCTGTGTTTGGGGTTTCTTCTTCCATTAGGGTAGTGAAAGGAATTGTATGGAGAAAGAGGGATGTCCTCCAGGCATGCACGGAGGGGAGGGCAGACAGGTATTAACTGTGGCTGTTAAATTCTCTCCCTGGAGAATATTCCTCCGATGTAGTTTGCCTGTTGCAGGATCACAGGGGAAGCCATACGAGGAGCAGCTGGGATCACTTGATTTGTTCAGCATGGGGAAGGGGAGACTGAGGGGAGACCTCACCGTGGTTTGCAGCTTCAGACCTGAGGGAACAGCATTAAGCTGTGTCAGGGCAGGGTTAAGTTGGATCTCAGCAAAAGGTTCTTCCCCCAGAGTGTGGTTGGGCACTGAACAGGCTCCCCAGGGCAGTGGGCACAGCACCAAGGCTGACAGAGCTCCAGGAATGTTTGGACAACATTTCAGGGACAGGGTGGTATTGTTGGGGTGTCCTGGGCAGGGGCAGGGGTTGGCTTGATGGGTCCCTTGTGGGTCCCTTCCAGCCCAGGATATTCTGTGATTTTATGAGCTGTAGTGCATCCGGGCTGCACAGCCCCTTGACTGGTAGTCAGGTGATCAATCCACGGACACAGGACTTGTTGGTCTGGACAAGCCCTCCCAGCCAGTGTGGCTGAGCCTGTGGAGCACCATGGTGGCTCGGAGGAGTGGCAGACGTGGGTGGGTTGCTGTGGTGTGACGAGAAGTCAGTAAGAGGGGAGCTCAGCAGTGCTGAGCACACCATGGGCAGCTCTGGTTGAACAGATGTCAGAGGGGGTCTTTCCTCATGCTCCGAGGGCTAGCATTGCCCCAGCACCCTGCATGCTCATGGGATGTGTGCCCCATGGTGGGGACGAGCCCTTAGGAAGGGAGATCCCTCCAGCGCTCCATCTCACTGTCCTGCTCTTGGCCACAGAAGGGGTTTGTAAACTTCCCCTCTTCCCCCAGCAGCAGTTTCCAAGGGGCCATCTGGAGCCTCCTGTCAAGGTGCCCCTCAGTCCTGCCATGAGCAGAGGCTGTCATGTATGAGGTGGGGGTGGAGAACCAACTTTCTGGTTTCCCTGACTTTGTATAGGAGGAAGTAAGAGAGACTCGAAATCTCTGATTATCTTCCAAGGGGACTCCCATCCCCTCCAAGGCATGTCTCAACTTCCCAGCCAAGACTGGAGCCATTCCAAGGGCTGCAGTGTTTCTCATCCTCTTTTGAAGCACTTTCCTTTGCTCCTCTCCAGTAAAAAACCTCCTCAGGTAGCAAAGCCCCGAGCCTGGTGCACGAGCAGCCCGTGGCTGGAGCACACAGCCAACTGAGGCTCCCGTGTCTCTTCCTACTGGAGGGGAGACCTGTCCTAGGAAAGGTGTAGAAGTACAGGTTTGGAGTCCTGCTCCCAGGAGATTTGCTCCCTGCCTGGGGAGACACAGGTATCCACGAGCTGGTGTGTGGGCAGGACCTTTTGGCAGGCTCGGAAAGCCTTTGGTGGTGACCGGGGCACTCTTCCTGCAGGGAGGAATGCTGGCGCAGAGCTGTTTCCCAGGGCAAGTTCCTAGGGTTTCCCTCCTCCCGCCTACCTCTTTCCTCCAATTTTGTGGATATTTGTGGGTTTGCACTGCAGGGACTCCATGCCGCGTGGCTCGTGGAGTCTCAGCCTGCTTTGGAGAGGGGCTGAAACGAAAGATCTAAAAATAATAGTGATGATTATCGAGTTCTATGGGATTCCAAGAATCTGCCCTGGCTCCTGGAGCTGCACAAGACCAGCTGGGATGGACACAAGCACCAGCCCAAGTTGCTCCTCTGATAGCCAGGTGTGGGATGGAGGGCTTTTAGCTGATGAGCAGGTTTTGTGGCTCACCGTTCCCTCTGCCGGGACATCTCTGCCCACCTGCCAGGTCCGAGGTGGGATTAAGCCTCTCCTGCAAAGGCTCCCACTCCCCTGGCATGACACGAACAGAATGACCATGGCCTTGCAGCCAGGAAGGCTGTGAGTCACCAGCAGCTCCCTCCTGCTGACAGCAGGACCTGGCTGCTTCCCATGATGGCGAGGCAGGGTCTGGAGAGTCTGCAAGGACAAGGAATGGACTCCGGGGCTGGTTGGTGGGAGAAGATGCTGCTGAGGGAGATCTGGCAGTCCACAGCCAAGAGAAAGAAAAACAGTACTAAAAAGGAATTTTTGAAATTTTTGTAAAGCAAGCAAGTCTGAAAGTATGGCAAAATCCAACCTTGCCAAGGTTATTAAAGGAAATAGCAAAGGATAGGTTGCACAACTCTTGGAAACTGTCCAGATGTATAAATGAAAGGGGAAGCAGGAAAGGAGAAGTGGGGCTTGTATGTGCTGAGGATGGGACAGAGACATAGGATAATCTATGTATAGTCCCAAAAAAACCCCGTGAAAACTTTGCCCAGGTTTTTGGCGGCAATGAGGACAAAGGGGAGAGAGACAGAGTGCTGAACGCATGGGAATGGGAGGTGCCACAACCAACATGGACTCAGCAGGCAAGGATCTTTGAGCATGGAAACAGGTAGGAGCAGCTAGCTTCTCCTCCAGGAATGAGAGAGGGCTCACAAAAAGCTGAAGTCATGGAAGAAGGGTTTGTAATAAATCTGTCAAAGCACAGGGGTTGGGTCGTTTGGCTGGAGAACAACAAACAAGGCCTATGGACTGGAGCAGGGAGAAGGTGTTCTTGGCACATAAGTGTCTGTTAGTTTGAATCTGTGAGTATGCAAAGCTTCAGAATAAAGATTAAAATAGAGAATAATTAAGAACATGGAAAATGGATAAGATGAGATACGGATTTTCTGAAAGTAAATGATGCCAGAGTAGATAAAAAACCTGAACTTCTCGACAAAGCAGACAAGATACATCTAAGTTGTCTGGTCTGCAGTAAAGGGGAATATTAAATCCATTAGGAGAGGAAAGTGCTAGGCTGTGAGGACTGTGCTTAGATGGGTTGTTCGAAAATTGGCCTTGGAAATGATGTTGTTTTACATTTTTAGTGCCCTTGACACAAAATATAGAAATTGCTAATGAAATTTGATGATTACTTGTAATTGGTAATCATCATCAAAACAAAGGAGTTGGGGGAAATTACACACAAAGAACGGGATGCCCTTCAGGATAGAAACACAAGCAATATGATGGAGTCCAGGAGAAACACTTGGGAGGATGTGCAGATGGATTTCTGCTCCCACAGACTGTTGGTGTGGAGCCAACAGTCACTCAGAGTCCAACAAATCCAGCAACACGAGAGACACCCCCAGAGCATGAGTCAGACCTGGGGTCAGTGGAACTGGGCAGAGGGAAGAGAGGAGGGGAAGCTGTGCTGCCTGTTCCTGTGTGATGTGTGGCTGCGTTGGGAGCCCACGGTGGTGTGATCATGTAGAAAGCAAACGTGGGGCAGAGGCCCCATTTTTGGCTGTGGAATGTTGTGACAGGGCTGTCTGTGTCCCCAATGTCCTGAGCATGTTTGTTCGTGCAAGCTGTGAAGGATTTACTCTTCCATTTCCCTTCTCTCCTCTCCATCTCGCAGGATGTGATGTCATGGGATGACCTGACTCACTTTAACTCATCACTGCTGCTGCTGAAGATCCTGCTCCTCTGCAGCTCTCCCTAGTGTGTTTTGCTGAGCCTGAGCAGTCCTGAGGCTCTTCTGACCAGCCAGGGAGCCAGTTCAGTGCTCTGCAATGGCAGAAAACAAACCTGACAAAAAAAAGAAAAAAGAGGAGGACCTCTTTCCATGTTTGCAAGGGGAATGGCTCCTGTGGGATCTGAGGTTGTGCCAGGATCAGTCCAAGAGTGTGAGCAGGCACTAGGAAGGGGTTCAGGGAAGGGGAGCTCCTGAGATGTCCCTTCTTGGCAGCAGGGAGCTTTGAAGCTGACTCTGCTATACCATGAAGCTGTACCCCAAGCATCAGTGCCCAGTGAGTGTCCCAGACAGGTTCCTGGGCTGGAAGGGTCTTTGATTTATCCCTGTGTCATGAGAGTGACCAGTTCTGGTCCCAAACAGTGAGATGGGAGCTGCAGGAAAATCTGTAGGCAGATCAGGGAAATTAAGATGCTGTCATGCCAGAGGAGACCTTGGGGTGTGGGCTATGGAGAGGAGCTGGCTGTGAGGGACTCTTCCTGTGCTCATTGCCTGCAAGGGGGGATGTGCACAGGGGAGGGAGGAGAGACTGAAGCTGAGCCAACAGTGCACAGGGGTGAAGGTGCAAAGAACCATGAATGAAACCAGGCTGGAAATTAGAAGGAGACTCTAAATCCCCCAGAAAACACACCGTGTTGCTGTGCAAAAAAAATCCACCTCAGCTCCTGTTGAGACCAGGGGACAGGGCAGTGTGGGAGCAAAGCCCAGTCTGGGTAACGTAGTCCCTTCAACCCCACACTCAGGGCTCCTTATGTGTGTGATCTCCTGTCACCAAGGTGTGCCTGGGCAGAGCACGTTCGCAGGTTTTCTTTTGCCTTTGCCAGGGCCACATGCTCCTACTCCCAGGGCTGCACCCCTCAAGGTGTCCCCACTGTGCTCCACACACCCATATGAGCACCAGGCTTTGTCCCTGTGTCCTGCTGTACAGTTATCTCTCCTGGCTACACTATGCTGCAGAGAGTGAGTAATACTCAGCCTTAAAAAAATCCCTCCTGGCTGTTAGTTCTGCTGTTTGTCAAACCTTTTTGCATCATTTGTTGTGTGCAACCTGTGCCAGCGTCACCTGGCACTGGCAGAGGGTGACAGAAAAAAATGATGATTTGAGCACGTCCCTTTGTTTTTTTTTTAATAATCCCATGATACAGTATTTTGTATTGCAACACAAAGGATCACCTGAGGCAGTAGAATGGTGAGAAAATAAGCCTATTAAAATGTTCGAGCTTACTTAACTCTCCAACAACATCAGAGGATAACTAGACAGTTTTTAGCCAAGTCTCTGAGTCATCTTGTCCTGCACAACTGTTACTGCTCAGCTCAAATGTTCTGTAATTGCTGGGGGAGAACCGCTCCAGCCCAACACCGTTGTCCTGCCCAAAGCAGCGAAGGATGGGTTCCTGGTCAGCATCTGAAATAAAATAAAACTTAAACCCCTTGAATAGCTGCGATGGGAACCCATCAGGAAACGAAGCTGATGATTCTTCTGTCTGTGTGAAGTTTTTTTAAAAGAAACATTGATGATTATTTTATGTAAATCAAATGAGCTCTCAGCATTTGCTGGATCATCTCCTATCTCAGGTACTGGCATAAAGCCTCCAGCCTTCCCTTGGAAAACGCTGGGAAAGTGGCCCATTCATCGCCTGCCACTGTCAAGTGTTTTTTCAGCCTGTTCCTGATTAAGCAGCCTGGTATCAAGGGGATAATTGCTCCTTGGAATTGATCCCAGAAGAAAATCATTCACTTCTTTCTTATCAGGTCCTTTCTTGCAGGGCGAGATACCCACAAGACTTATCTCCCTCTCCAGTGCTAGCCTCTAATTACTATTTAAATAGCTCATTAGAAAACCTTCATTAACGTGTAATGGTTGAAGCTGGAAAGAACGGGAGGCTGGTGCTGCAGCAAAGCGCTGCCTGCCCACGCTCTGCCCGGGGGGCTGGAGGGGAGCTCCACTCGTTCCCCCCCGGCCCGTCTGCACACACACCAGAGCCGGGGATGTCACTTGTCCTGCTGCCAGCCTGCCTGCTCGGCTTGCATCACCGCGTGGCTCCAGCCCTGCTGGAAGCCTCCCAGGAACTGAGAGCTCTGTGTCCGGCCCATTTCCATGCCTAGCACAGGATTTCAGCAGCTGGAGGCACTGCAAAGCTGTGATTGCAGCCCGGAGAAAATTGGAGACCGGAGCGATCCTGTTTTAAAGCAAAAAAAAAAACCCTCATACATGGGAAAAGGTTTTATATGAATGTATTCGCTGGAGAAATGTTCACAAGTGAGAGCCTGAAGTTTTCTTGTGTCCCTAGAGCATGGTCAGCATTAGCCCAGATCCCCCCTAACCTTGCCCCAGTCCTGGCCAGACTGCGGCTGATCTCTGGCTGTAGAATATCAGGGAAGGAATGGACAGGCAAGCTCCATCCTTCCCTGTGTCCTGGCTCCCTGACAGTTTCAGCCCCAGAGGAGTCATTTCTTGGCAGTAATCTTTCACTGGGTTTTTCAGCAGGAAAACCACAAATGTTTAATAAAACGGATTGCCCGGAGCATGCCAGGCAAAGGTGCGGGTCTGCCGTTGGGGCTGGTGGTTCTGCTCAGCACAAGTGGGCCCTGTAAATATTTTCTTGACATTTAGGAATTCTAGAGAAGTGTTTAGTATTTCTCTGTCAGTGCGATGAAGGGAGGAGATGTCCAGGACTCCCGTCCCTACCTCAACAGTTCCTTACGGAGAAGAGTGGAGGGTTTGAGCTGGTTTGAGTTAGGAAAACAAGCAGCTGCAGCTGCTTTGGGTTGCTCCCCCTTCCTTCTGCTATTGCTATTTGGGGTGACAGCACTGGCTGTAATTTGTTCAGCTCCTGTGCTGGCTGCAGAGCTGCACATGGAGCTGCAGAAGAGGAGGTCCTGCCCTGGGGAGCAAGCATGGCTCAGGACATCCTTTGGACACAGCTGGGCTGACATCCAGTCAGGCACCTGACCGTGAAAAAAGCGTGTCCTCTGGGGATGGACTGAAACCCAAAGCAGAGCCGAGGGCGTTCATGGTCACAGGCACCGTCAGCTTTACAAGCTGGGGAGTCCTTGTGTCCCTCAATCCCTCTGCACTCAGTAACACACTTGGTTTTTGCTTCCACTTCATGAATCTTGTGGAGTTACTGAAAAACTCTGAAATATAAAACTCTACGAAGCACGGCAATGTGCCCACTGACCTCTCGTCACTTCAGCACCTGGGAGGTGCAGTCCACAGGCAGCTGCAGCCGTGTAAGGGCTCTCGGAATCAGGGGGCTCAAGAAGCAGCCAGCTGCAAGGATGCACCTACAGCCATCCCAAAAGTCTTGGTTGGGAAGTGCAGGATGATTTGTGTGGGGCCAAGTGTCACTTTGCCCTGTGGCATGTGGTGGGATCAGTGCAGCAGTAGAGTTGCATGAGTCACACGTGGTCTAGTGGAAGGTGTTCCTGCCCATGGCAGGGGGTTAGAATGAGATGAGCTTTAAGGTCCCTCCCAACCCAAACCAGTCTGTGATTGATCTGAGTTGTGGGGCTGTGTCTGCTGGTAGTGACCAGAGTACTCAGAGCACCTTCATCACAGAAACAACTTCTTATGGAGTGAGGGCAGACTGAGACTGCTCTGCAAGTATCCGTTTAAATGCCTTTGGCAGCCTGGGGAGGAATTTACAAGTTTAGCAGTTTCTGGTCCAGCTTAAATTCTGTATTGGGGGTCCTTTGAGGCTGTAAGTGAGAATCTGGATGTGAGCTGACACTGAAATGTTGTCAGCACCTGTTATCACTTGCTTGGCTCCTCAGAGAGCTCGTTTGGGAATCACCGGGTCTTGGTTTGGATACACCCACCTCAACTCACCGTTAGCTATTTCCATAGCAGAGCTGCCCAGCTCTACAAGGTTTATGGTGATGTAGAGATGTGCGGGGCTGTGGGCATACCTGTGTCCTGGCAGCAGGCTTCACTCAGGGTTCAGGAGCTCAGAGCTCATCAGGTGCCATCGTAGGCAGTGTCCCTTCCCACGGTCACACTGCTCACCACAGGACAGACGCTCAGTCCTCTGCACCTTCAGGTCTGTCCCTTTTAGCCACAGTCCAGGGAGTATGTTCATGATGGAATTGTGGGGATGGCAGATATGTTAAACTCTCAGTTCTGTATCTTTTGTTTCTCAATATTTTGTTTCTGATTTAACCAGAGGAGTGGCCCATGCTGGGCTATCAGGAGCTGTTGAGCCAATGAAGTGTTCCATGGAGAGGAGTGCTCCTATCACAGTGGGGTGTAGAGCATCACTTCCAGGCATCTCTTCACTTTTTCCCTTCCCCTGCTTTTGCTCGCTGGTTTTCCATACTCGTTCCTTGCAGTTTCTTTTTTGCACAGTCTTTGTTTCAGCACCTCCTAAACAGCCTCAGGCTCCGTCTGTACTTAACTGATAGGTTTGGTATCTGAGTGACACTGCAGTAGGTGTGTATTGAACAGGCAGGTGCAGAAGTTAAAAATGACATCAGATAATTCCTTAATTGAACAACGAGCCTCTGTTTCATGAAGACCCAGTGCTGGAGCAATTCCATCCTGGCACAGCAAAGGGAGGAGGATCCTGATGGAGCTGAGGAGGTGGGACATGGTTGTCCCACCAGTGCAACCGAATTGCTGAATGCAACAGGTTCAAGTTGCTCGGTAGGGTGAACTCCTGCTGAGAAAACTGAGTTGTAAAATACCCCATAGGTGACACGTGCCTGACTGAATAGATGTCGAGGAAAGGACCTTTCTGTCCTGCGCTGGTCCCTGGGACCCGATGCCGTTCATATGAGCTTGACTCCTTTCCAGTGCCTGGAGCCTTTGGGAGGAGACAGGAGGCAGCTATGTGGGAAGGAAAGGAGAGAAATAGGTAACCGAGACTTTTTAAAGCTGCAGGGAACTGAAAATCACCTCTAGTGCTTTCAAAGTGCAGGCTAGACACAGCCTTCCATGATTAAAACTCAATCAGCTGAGAGTGGTGATGCAGCAAAACCAGCAAGGGTTTTCATTAGATGCTGCCTTTCACCAGACTTTCACAGAAGTTCGTCTGATTAAGCTGGCATTTTTATACACTAGTTATTTTTCTGACACATAAACACATTTCCTCTCTCCTCCTGTGATAAGGGAGTTGGTGCTGCTGGACAGTGCTTTCCTTGGAGGGGAAATCCACCAAACCATGGCCCCTACTGACATCTTCCAGGAGCATATCCCTGGGGTCCCTGCATGGGGAATCACTGTGTCTCTGGGTCTGTCGGGTGAAGAACCTCAGTGCATTTATTGGGATTAGGATTAGGGATATGGCGTTCCCTCTCCAGTGAAAGCAGCAGATGGATTGAGAGAAGATACCACACTCTGGTGTTCAGCAGTCCCATCCCTGGAAGTGTTCCAGGCCAGGTTGGATGGGTGTCTGAGCAACCTGGTCTAGTGGAAGGTGCCCCTGCCCGTGGCAGAAAGTGGGGCAGGATGAGCTTTAAGGTCCCTTGCAACCCAAACCAGTCTATGATTCTATGATAGCATGTGCAGCATGTTGAGGCCAGCCCTGTTCTGGCTGGTCAGAACATTACCTGCTGCCTCCCACATGTGTGCTTTACATGAAGCTCCTCACTTCATTGAGACTCCTGACCTGGACACTATATTTTTGGTCAAGAAGGATCCCCTCACTCCCAAACAGCACAAGCAAACAATGGGATGCTTTCCAACATTTTTAACTAAAAATGTTTTAATAAGAATTGTTTTTTACCATCAAAATGTTTTTAGCCAAAAGAATAATTTCACCACTGTCAAAGTAGCAAACTCTAATATCTCTGTTATCAAGCATTATCATTCAGAACCACTTAAAATCTCTAATTAACACCTGGGACAAGGTTCTCTGTCCCAATCTGCTACTTAAAGATTTTCCCTCTTTTGGCCTTGGTAACGTTGTTTTTCATCTTTGTCACCTTGCTATTGAAATTCAAGTATTAAGGTATGAAAACAGGCAGTGATAGTACCTGGATCAGAGTGCAGCATGCCCTGAGCTCCAGTCTTGCCCTATTTGCTTGAAAATCCCTTTCCAGGTGCATTTCTTCCCAGGCCTTTCCCATATACATGTAAATGTATATATTCTGTTACATATAATACATGTATAATATATGTATATAAATGTATATGTTCTGTATATATAATGTCTTCTATTAACAAAGGGAGCCTAATTGGGTGCCCGCAGCAGCGAGAGCTCAGCCCCACGGCCCTTTTGCTCCTGTTGAACTTTTCCCTGTTATTCTTGGGGAAGCTGAGCAGGGGTCAGGCCCAGGCAGGGAAATGAGGTCTGGGGCGATGGAAAATTCAGACCCCGCAGCCACCTCCTATGATATAGATATAAATGGAATGGAAAATTATTTCAAATAAAAGTGCACTGCCCTCTGAGAAATGTTCTCACAGAACCGCCTCCAAGAGTGCCTTAACTCTTTATCAAAGCACAGCACTAGGGGACCTCGGGGCAGCAGTGGCAGTGACGGGGTGTTCCAGAGCTGGGGGGACCTTGGGGCAGCGGTGGCAGCCAGAGCCAGTGATGTGCCAGAACCGGGGACGTGCCAGAACCGGGGACGTGCCAGCACGGCCGTGACCAAGTGCCATGGCCAAACCGTCCCTGTGCTTTCTAAGCACAGCACAGGAAGGAGATTCCCTGTTGCTTCCTTCTCCCTCTGTGCCGATGATGAATCTAAATCCATGAGCTGGCCAGATCTGTGTCCCCAGGAAAGAAATGGGACACGGCTCCAGCTCTCTCTATCTCCACAGGACAGTGCAAGGACAGCTTGGGGTGCAGATGTGGTCCCTGCATCCCCCGTCTGCACCCAAATCCATCTGAATTTTTAATATCTGAGGTGCTGGGCTCACACAGCAAGGGAGAAACAGGGATGTGCCCCAGCTGCTCCCTGTCTGTTCCCAGTCCAACACCAGCTCTCTGCTTTGCTGTGCACATGAGAGGGAAGTGTTCATCCTCACGGACAAAAGTAGCCACCAAGGAGACCTCCTGTCCCAGGGCAGCATGTGCAGACAGCTGGGACAGTGGGACATGGGGTGCAGCAGGGGGGTGGATATCCAGCAAGGGACAGGACACAGGGGAGGGAACACAGTGAATGTGACACAACAGGGCCCGGGCACTGGCCCTGCCTTCTCCTGTGTCACTTGTCACTGCCAGCCGTGTCACCTCCCGGCCTCTTAGCAACAAGGCTTTGCAAGGGAATAAAGTGCCAGTGAGTAGGAAAGCTCATGGAAGGAAGAGGAGCAGGGAGGTGGGCGAGCAGGCAGCACTCATGACATGGTGAGAGAGCTCTCCTGGGAGCAGGGCTGAGCCGCCTGCCACGGGCTCTGCAAACCAAGACCAGGTCAGAACCAAATCACTCCAAGAGATTCATGGATCCTTCCCATCTCCAAGGCCTTGGTCTCTCCTGCTACCTCCCAACATCTAAAAGCAGAAACGTTTTCCCCATTTAGGTGATGACACGCAGCTGCTTTGTTTACTGCTCACAGCAGGAGTACCTGCACAGGTGGAGAGCCCAGCACTCCAGCCAAGGCTTTGGAGTGGGAGGGAGGAGGAGCACAAGCCAATGAGCTGATGCAAAGACACATGTGAAATAAAGCAACTGTGAGGAGATATGTGCTTTTTAAGGAAATGTGATGGAAACAGCCACTTAAGGACTTCATCAAAGGCAGAAAGCAAAAATCTAATGGGCTGTTTGTCCAAAGGCCTGTGGCAAAACACTGAATCTTAAATCAGTCCCCAAGAAGAAACTGATCTGGTTTGTTACAAGTGAGTTTGTAAGAGCCCAGAAGATAACACTGGGAGAAAAATCAGGCACCGGAGACTGGTCCAGGGCGAGCTCTGCACACAGGTGCCTTCTCCATTCTCTTGTGTATCTGAGGGACTTGCTGGGTACAGCGTGAAACTTGCAAATGAACTTCAGTAGATGTGGTTGGAATGGGCTGTGCCAGGCTTTTGGATGGCAGCAAATCCCTCTGCAGAGGCCTGAGAAGACAACACTCTTCAGCCCGTCCTCAACAGGTGGCATCTGACGTGTGCCGTGTGCTCTGGAGAGCCGCTGGCAGCTTCTGGCCCAGGTCTCCTGTGCCCTTTGATGAAATAATTAGCAATCCACTCATTAAGGATGCAGATCATTCACTTGCGGAAGAGAAGCTGCTGGAGAAATGTCAGTAGTCACTAAAACTCTTCCAGCTCTCATTTCTCTCAAGACAAAAAATGAGAGGGCTGCACACCTTAGATAGGACTGTTTTCTAGTGTATGTCTTAGCTCTGAAGAGGACAGACGCCAGGCGTGAGTTGGTAGGTTTGGGAATATCTTCCAGCCTATATTCATGAAGAGGGACGCCCCAGGTCAAAGAGAGTGTTACATCCATAACCCATGTGGGTTCGGGCTTGTTTGCATTGCTGCTGTTGTTATTTGTTGTACTGAGGACTTGGGAAGATATTTAATAAACTGGTTTGCTGAAGGTAGTAAAGTTAAAAAAGAAAATGGATCTGATTTCACTCAGAATGGAGGCTGTTTGAGTGCCTGTAAGAGCTTCTCTCCACCTATCCAACACAGATCTGAAGGTAATGAAATGCAGAGGGTGATAGAGCAAGGCCAGGTTGGATGGGGCTTGGAGCAACCTGGTCTAGTGGAAGGTGTCTTTCCCATGGAAGGAGGTGGGAATGAGATGAGCCAACCCAAACCGCTCTTGGATTCTGGGATGACAAGCACAGGCTGCTGCCATGGGCTTGAGAGTCTCTTCTCCCCCCACACAAGAGCTGAAGCAGTGACCTTCATGCTTCCCTTGCACAGCACAGGGAGGAATGGAGGGTGCGATTCCGGTGGAGCCAGTGAACCCTCCTGGCTGTGGCAGGCAGAGGAGCTCCTGGGTGAGGGGTGAGCTGTGGTCCTCAGTGCCCAGCACTGCATCAGAGCTGGAGGAGAAACGGTTGGTGCCTGGAAATGATGTTACTGATAGCAAATTATTTATTGTGGATGTCAGAGCAGGGTGAGTTTGGAGCAGATCGGGGACTTTTTCCCTGCTGCGCAGAGGAGGTTGCACTCTCTGAGATAAGGGGACTGTTCCCCTCTCACAGAGTCCGTGGGGATGTGTCCATGGGCACATGGCAGCTTGGCCTCCTGGCAGGTTGCATCATCAACTTTTCTTCCCTGTGGTGATCCTACGAGATTCTGTTTCCAAGGGATTGTGTTTCTCATCCTCTCGGGGTGCCATCCTCAGGCCCTGATGTCACGGTTTTGGTGTTGCTGGGTGCAGGTGCAGTGAAGTGCTATGCTATCCCAGGGATGCCTCTCTGGCTTTGCCAGTGAGAGCTGATGTGGCACTTAACTCGCGCTGTGCTAGGTTCAAGACATGACACAAAAAGATAGATTGGAAATCTCTGTTTTTTCTTAGGAATATCAGCTAGGAGAAGGCAGGGAGGCTAGTGGTGCAGCTGGGTGGCTGGACGCCGGACCATGGGTGGCTGGACCGTGGGCTGCCATCCCAGCCTGGTGTGCAGGCGCTTGGAACAGGTCACTTCTCCAGAGCCCAGGTTCCCCAGTGAGAGGTGTGCCCTCTGCAGGGTGGCTTTGGAGAGCCTCAAACAGGGCAGATGGTGCCTGTGGAACCCCACAGGGGCATGGGGCTCGCCCCAAGAGCTGCGGGTGCCCCTCTCTGCTCTGGCACCACGCTGGCCAGACGGGCTCACGAGCACTGTTGGGAGCGCGTTTTTTCCCAGGCAGATTACACAGCCTTTTTAGCTTCATCCCCCCACTACACCCCCCTTCCTCTGTTATTTTGGTGCCTTTCCCCAAGGGAAACAAAGTTAGTTCAAACACTGTTCCCACCAGAAAGGCAAAAGCTCCCCCCACCCCCCTTTTTCCTTCCTCTTTTGGGTTCAGGGTAATGTGTCCCATGACAAAACAAGCACAGATCCCTGCACAGAGGGCTTCGCCTTTCTCCTTAAAGGGAGAGTCTTTCAACAGGGCCCCAAGGGCCATCACTCCATCACACTGAGGTGCTTCTCAGATGGTCAAGCTGTACTCTTTTTGTCTTTGGTGAAAGCCAGAATGAGGGGCAACACTGGTGGGTGGGAATAGGGTAATATGGAGTGGGGAGCAGTAATGTGCCCAAGACAGCCAGGCTGGAGGTCTTGTGGCTGAGCTTCAGACATTCCCACTGGAGATGTCTCCATGCTGGAAGAGATGGAGAGCGCCTTTTTACGTGGGGAGACAGTGATAGGACAGGGGGGAATGTTAATGTTTCTAAGCTAAAAGAGGAGAGATTTAGATCAGATGTTAAAAGGAAATTGTTCCCTGTGAGGGTGGGGAGGCCCTGGCACAGGCTGCCCAGAGAAGCTGTGGCTGCCCCATCCCTGGAAGTGTCCAAGGCCAGGCTGGACGGGGCTTGGAGCAACCTGGGCTAGTGGAAGGTGTCCCTGGCCATGGCAGGGAGGTGAAACAAGATGGTCTTTAAGGTCCATTCCAATCCAAACAGTTCTATGATTCCATTACAGTGGGTTGTTCAGGCCCCTCTGCTGCTCACAGGGAGACAACATCCCTCCTGTGACTCTAAATCCAATGTCCAAGGCAGAGCAGGAGCCCAAAATATTTCTCTCCACTGACTGTAGGAATGATGGGTGAGGAGTTACCCTTCCTTCCCCACTCAAAGCAAGGGCTGATGGGCTCACAGGCAGGAAAAGACAGTCTCAATCCAAACCACCAGCCTGCTTCCATCAGCAGAAGCATCTGGGCAGGTGGCCCAGGTATAAATGTTTAATTGGAAGCGACTAATTTGGCCTCTGGATGAGCATCCTCAGGCTGTCTCCCACAGCAGCAGAGAGGCTGTACCTGCTGCAGGAACCTTTTAAAGATTTTCATGACTATGGGCTTTTCCCACTCCTTTGGGAAGGCAGATTTATAGTCTTTCAGTAATTGATCCATAAAACCTTCTTCCCAGAAAGCACTGGTCATCACTTCTCTGCCTACCATGTCAGAGAAGATTTAAGTACTTTTGGTGCCTGTGGCTGTTGCATCCTCCTGCCCTGCTTGGAGCTGATCTTCTCTCTGCAGAATCCTGGCACAGGCTGGCACCACTCTCGTTCAGTGCATCATCGATATCAGTCACACCTCTGGGCCTCCACGGAATTACCCAAAACAGCCTGAATACATTTTTCCTTGTAAATGCTGTTTGCAGGATTCCCTCCACCCTGGATTTCTTTAAACAATTTTTAACAAATGGGATTTTAATGCCTCCCTCTCAGTCAAGAGGCTGTGAGTGTCTGTGTTTCCAGTACAACTGATAAATGGGTGGTGGAGGCCTGGGGACAGAGGCGTTTCCTATTTCTGCAGCTCAGTAATTTTGCATGATGAGAGCTTGGCAGCTTGTGCCTGGAACCTGTGCCTGCAGTCAGGGATCTGAAAGAGAAAGAAGCAAAAAATTGAAAAAAACCGCAAAGGCCAATAATTGCTCGATGAAAAAGGCAATTAAAAATTGTAATTTAGATTTGCAGTTTTAAAGCCAGAAAAACCATTTTTGTTTGAAGATGTTGAAAGGAGACTATTGTTTTCCTGCAGATGTTTCCAAGGAATGCAGAAATTGGAAAGAGTAGGGAGGTTTATGGTGAGCATTCATGCCTGGTGACTGGGTGGGCCCTGCTTGGGCTCTGAGTGGCCTGGGTGCAATGTGGGCACTGTCTTCTGCAATACCTTTCACCCCAGTGACACCTGGGGCAGAGTTTGCTGTAGCCTGGAGCAGCTGCTGGCTTTGGGTGAGAGGAATCACCTCAGTTGAGTCACAGTGCCAAGCCTAGCTGTTGGTACCTCCAGAGTGGCCACGTGAGATGGACCCCCAGGGTCTCTGCTGAGTTTGCATCAACCAGTGGGACAGCAAAGCAGCCAATTTCTACCAAGATCATTGAGTCTCACGTCCAGAAAACCTCCCTGCTGAAAATCTTACCTACAGCTATGCAGCCCAGGAGCCAGGCAGAGCTCATGCTGGATGCCAGAGGCTCCGTTTCTGCAGCCCTCACAACAAGAAAGACACTGAGGGGCTGGAGTGTGTCCAGAGAAGGGAACAGAGCTGGGAAGGGGCTGGAGCAGCTGAGGGGGCTCAACCTGGAGAAGAGGAGGCTCGGGGGGGACCTTCTGGCTCTGCAACTCCCTGACAGGAGAGGGGAGCTGGGGGAGGGAGTGTCAGGCTCTGCTCCAGGGGAACAAGAGACAGGGTGAGAGGAAACGGCCTCAAGCTGTGCCAGGAGAGGTTTAGATTGGGTATTAGGATAAATTCCTTCATAGAATGTGTTGTAAACCATTGGAACAGGCTGCCCAGGGCAGCGCTGGAGTCCTCATCCCTGGAAATGTTTAAAAAACATGTGGATGTGGCACTTGAGGACACAGTTTGATGGTAAACATGGTGGTGGTGCTGGGTTGACAGTTGGACTTGATGATCTTAAAGGTCTTTTCCAACCCTAATGATTCCATAATTCTGTGATTTCCTTCCCATACTGTGTCCAGTATGATATTTCTGCCTTCAGATGTACCTTCCCAGCTGGTACATGATGATTAATGACTTCCAGGTCCCAAAGGTGTGGATGTGGGAGTGAGAATTGTGGATGTGGGAGTGAGAATTGTGGAGTGGAGGCAGTACAGCTCTGGCATAAGATCTGTAACAGCCTGGCTCATCCATCAGGAATGCCGTGATGGAGGGGACGTTCCAAGTGTATTCAGCATGGGAAAATATTTTATCAAAGAAACTCGGAATAAAAAAATAAAATTAAAATCTAAACATGAGCACTTGACACTGTGCCACATCAGGGCTATTTTAAATTTCCTTCCTGATCACTCACTTGTTTGCATCACTGTCGGCTCTATGAATGATGGAATTAGTCACCATCTCTGAGATGAAGTACAGACTGAGGTCGTGGTTTCCAGTGATGTCTTGGTTTATTGACCAGTAGCTAAACCATAACAACTGATATCATCTGAACTCTCCTAGAGGACAGAAGAGTCATGATGGGCCAATGCCAAAGGATGTGCCACCAGCCATGGTTGACCTGGTGGCACCAGGACTGTGCTCAGTTGAGTGTGTTTGGGACAGTGGCACCCAAAGGAGGGCTGGGATGTGGCGGAGCTGTGGCTCTGCTGCAAGGGCCCACAGTGCCTGTGTCAGACACACTTTTATGTCTCTCTTTGGGGAAGGTGCTTCCTGTGGAATCACCAACATAAAAGAACCACAGAACAGTTTGGACTGACTTTAAACCTCATATTGTTCTACTGCCTTGCCACAGGCAGGGACACCTTCCATTAGACCAGCTTTCTCCAAGCCCTGTCCAACTCGGCCTTGAACACTTCCAGGGATTTTTAGAAAGGGGAAAGTAGATGGGGGATCGGTCCCCACTGCTCAGTATTTTAATTTTGATTACTTCTAACTGTGCACTTAACGAGCTGGAGAAGCCCTGGCTGAGAGCCTGATATAGGTATGGGCTTGACATCCCTCCTGAGGCCAATCCAAACAATCCCACCATGTGCCTAAGAGCATTGGCCAATGCTCCTTGAACCCTTGTTACTTGGTTTTTCAATGTCTTTAACTCAGGGCAGTACTAATTTCTTGAATTTCCAGTTGTGTGGGCACAGCTGTGCTCAGTGACTCTTGGAAAAAAAGGAGTGGTATTTGGTTGATATCGTAGCTGGAAAATGCTCATCCATCTAACTGAGAAATCTCCTTTTCCTTGATCCACAGAGGACAATCCCTGTGGTTATCCCTGTAACTGCACAGCTCAATTACAGAGCTTTCCATTTTGCAGACTTTAGCTAATCTATTTCCTAATCCTTTGGGCTGAGCTCCTGAAGCTGATAGGAGTTATTGGAAAGCCTAGGGAGGAGTCTTTAGGTGAATGACTTTGGAGCTGGACTTGAATAATTCCTGTTCATTATATTACTTGGGAATATCTTTCTAGGCAAATTTTTATATATTCAAAATGTTACTTCTTAATAATCTCTGTATCTGTTTCTGTATCTGTCTGATTAACAATGATCCAATTGAATTGCAAAATGAATTAAACACCTAAGTATGCAGCCAGGACACTGACCACTGACTCCTCGTGCTGGCATCACTCCGGTCTTCAGTTTTGCTGTAGATTGGTATTAAGTCCAAGGAGGGTGAATAGGATCACCTGATGCCATGGTACTAGTCCCCTTCCACGGCTTTATGTTTCATTTAATTGTTTTAATAGAAGATTTGCAATGGGGTTTGGCTGTTACTGCTCCAAGAAGGAGCCTGAGTGATGGGGGAATTCAGCTGGGCCGGGACACAGAGCCGTGTTCCCAGACACGGACAGTGGCCACCTCCATCAAAGCACCCCCCTCGTGCCTCCCCCTTGGCCTAATCAGCCCATGGGTTCCAGAGCTTCCTGAAAAATTGCTCATTTGGCTTTGGCTTATTTAAAAATAAAATCTCATATGCAAACTCAAGACTATTTGTTTTTACTAAAGTCTGGAGATTCCCATAGTGAGCTGTTATGTTTGGGGACTGTTGGAGCCAACATCTGTTTTTTTCCTTAGGGAAGGTGCCTTTCTTACCAGGATCATTAAGATAATTTCCTAATTAGTTGTTAATCACGGGCTGGCCTTTCTAATGTGTCCTGGGAGCTGATGCTCTGCCAAACCTGCTCCTTCAACTGTGGTCTCCATGGCTGAGCCATGTCCCAGGAGGGACTCTGGGATGGTCCATGTGCACAAGGGAAGTCATAGCAGGAGCCTCTGAACCAGAGATTGGCAGTGGGCAGAGATGCCCAAGGGAATGTGTCCTGGGAAGGGATTCAGGAAGCAGAGCCAGGGTCTCCTCCCTATGGGGAAGGCCTTGTGCAAGGCCAAGCCGCAAGGGATCCTCAAGGACAAGAGCTGGAGGTGCACTGATACAATTTGGCTACTGCCTGCAGGGTGGGGTGAAAAGGAGAGAGAGGGTTTGGAAGGGTATTTTGAGTCTTGGAGATCTCAAGAGCCCAGTGGGTGAAGATGAAATGCCCATGTTGGGACACTGAGTCTCGCCCAGACTGAGCATCCCCACCGCAGTGAGGAGCAAAACCAGGCATCCCGCTGGGAACATCCCCCTGGTCCCTGCAGAAGCTCCTGCTGGGGCTGCACTCAGCGAGCTCTGCCTTACCAGGTTTTCTCATTTACTGCACTGTGATGGGAGAAGATCAAGGCATGTCGAGGGACAGCCCTGCGTGCTGGCTCTGCCTTGGTCCTGGCAGCACCATGGTGCTCCTCCAATGGAGTGGCAAGTGCAGAGCAAGCAGGAGGGAGATCATCCACCCCAGCCCCACACCCCAACAGCCTCCCAGCGAAGAGCCACAGCAGGAGCCATCCATCTCTCCCTGCTTTTCCTCCTCCCCAGCTCTGCCCTGTCCTTTGTGAGCGCAGGGCCGCCGCGGTGCGCAGGGTACCCGGCCCCGTTCCCACACTCATAATCCCCGGGTCACGGGAGACACAAAGGAGGTGCCGCCGCTGGGAGCCAGGGGGCAGGAGGGGCGGCTGGGCAGAGCTGGCTCTGCTGCTGCTGCCTTGTTTTGTTCTCACTGAGGATGACCTTCAGTTTTCTCCCTGCTAATCCCTCCCTTTAATCCCCTTCTCCTCTCCTTGCCCGGGTCAGGGTGCTTTCTTGTCATCTCCCTCCTTCCCCGGCAGCTCCATCCCAGTTGCTGTCGATAAACCCAAATCCAAGCTGAGATGTCTCCTTCACACACATGCTGCATCTCGCTGACAGGCAGGGGCCAAACCAGGGGCTGCAGGAAGGTGGAGGTGCTGCCTTGCTCTGCCCTTGCTCAGTGGAATGTGAAGTGTAAGAGAAGTCGCTCGGAGGTGGATCAGGCCAAGCCCAGGTCCTGCCTCCTGGTGAATCCCCAGTTGGGAGCTGAAATTGGCAGGACCTCTTTGCCAGGTGGATGAAGTACACATAGGGCTGAAATCCCGTGTTCCCATGGGTCCCAGGGCAATATTTCACTCCTGGGCTTGTTCCTGGGTCTGAGGGTCTGGCAGAGCCCTCTACCCTGCCCTGGCAATGTGGTCCCTGCCAGGCTCTGCTGTGAAGCACCCTCGGTGGACATTACCACTGCCAGGCTTAGCACAGCATCACCAGAGTGATGGGTCCTTAAGGGCTTTACTCAGAGTCTGAGTGGAGATTCAGGGTCTCACTTTAGGTCCTGATTTGTGAAAGACATAGCTCTAACACTGAAACACCAGGGTGTTCTCTACTGAACTGCCTGATGCTGTCGGTTCCAGCCCGTACTGCAGCGATGGGATGAAGTGCTCGACAGACACCAAAGTGGAGGGAGTCAGTAGCTGTGTTTTTATTGGAAATCCAACAGTAGTATCCACATTTCCAGGCTTGGTAGGGAGCTGGAGGGCTGAAGGATGGGCAAAGCCTCATACACTGCTCATCTGCTGTGGTGCCTGCAGATTGCAGAGCCATTCCTTTTTGTAGCTGTTTTTGGGAGTGCCACTGCCCCTCATGAGCAGTTAGTCGTTTTTGTCTGGGATTTCAATATTTCTAGTCCTAATATTTTGTCACATGATCCTTACCTACTGATGAGTTGGCTACTCTAAAATGTCCTATGTCAGGACTTTTCTCTGGTACCTGCAAAGCAGGGGCTGACCTGAGCAGAGAGTCTTGCCAGCGACTGTGGCATCTGCCCTGCTTCTGGAGGCCCCTAAGGACATGCCTGTGGGTTAATCTGCAGGTTTTAGTACAATGAGGGTGGTGAACACTGGCACAGTTTGCCCGGAGAGGTGGTGGATGCCCCCATCCCTGGAAACATTCGAGGTCAGACTGGATATGGCTCTGAGCAACCTGGTCTAATGGAAGATATCTGTGGTCACTGCAGGGATGTTGGACTAGATAAACTTTAAAGGTCCCTTCCAACCCAAACTGTTCCATGATTCTATGATCCTGATAATAAACTAAACCTCCTGGTGCCATTCAGGTGCTCAGTTGTGCTGCCAAGGGCTGCAGTGAGTCTGCTCATGGAACTGCAGCACACAGCCCTCTCTGCTGACCTAAATCATGTAATATCAGGGATGAGTGAAAAAAAAAGTGAGGCTGTGGTGGGAGAAGTGCCTTGGGGTGGAAGATAAGGTCTTCCTGTTTCCCACAACACCCTGGGTTTCTTGTCTTCAATACTGCAAATAAAAACCAGGGAGCCAGTGAGGCTGATTCCCACACTGTAGTGAAGACTCATCAGCATTTGTTTTCTGGTGGCTCCCATCTCTGTAGGAGGATGACTATGCCCTAGGATCAGCTTCCCTGTGAGACATCAGCCCCCCAGAGGTTTACTGTCCCCCCTTGGCAGGGAGGACTCTGTGTGTCCCCTCTGTGTCCCATGGGATGGCTCCCGCCAGCAGCAGGGGTCAGTTGGCAGCTCTGCAGGGACCTGGATGTTGTAGAGTCCCACCACTCCAATCCCCAAAAGCTCCTTGTCCACCATAAGGGAGAGAAATGCAGTTGTGCCATGTGCTGGAGGTGGGAACCACACACTGAAGCCCCCAGCAGGATCCCTGTCCCAGGAGGGATGAGCTGGGTCTCTCTGCAAGCCTTGGCACTCGGGAGCCCCATCTTCAGATAGGCAACACTTGCAGTTCTCCAGAGCAAATGTGGGAAGTTTGTAATACCTGATCATTATTTTATGGAGTTCAATGAGGTTTTGAAATGTGATATCTCTAATTTATCACCTGCATTAAAATAGGACAACTTATTTTATGGAATCATAGACTGGTTTGTGTTGGAAGGGACCCATAAAGCTCACGTCATTCCACCCCCTGCCATGGGGTATTTCTGCACCAGCCTTTCCAATACAATGGATGCTTCTTCTCCACATTACCCTGTTTGCATTACCTGCTTCTGGAGACATGTATGATTTATGATTTTACCCTCTCTCCATGGAAATAATGGGGAAAATGTAGGTGCTGCTGATCTGGAGCCTGTTGAAGCCACATCTCCCAGTTTCCAGGAGAAGTTAGGGACATGGATATAAAAAAATGCAATGGTGTCCAATATACCATTAAGAACAAAAGAGCATCTCAGCAGGGGTTTGGCCTGGACTGGGTCTGGCAGCAGGGGTGAAGCAGGACTGGGACAAACTCTGGGAATTTTTAAGCCAGAGGGAATTTCACAGCAGGAGGAAACGCACTGGTGGGGCGGGGACTCCTCAGCAAAGCTTTTAAGTGCAACATCAAAATCTTTAAGTAGTTGTACAGACTTTTAAGGTGTCTGACCTTTGACTTGTCAGGGAAAAAAGCAAGGAAGGGATTCCTTTTTCCACTGGAATAAGTCCAGCTTGGCAGCCCGCACCCAATTAGCAGCAAAAGCCATTAACGACGCAGCATGTGCTGCTCCAGCCTCCAACTCTTCTCACAGACCTTGTGAACTCTGGGACTATTTTCTTTTCAGCCATCCTTTGCCAGCAAAATCTATGCACTGGATGGTCTGTCCTGGGAGAAATCAACTCTGCTGTAGCCTGGGCCATTTTGGGGGGAAAGCAGTGGTTTCTGAGTACTGGGGGAGCTGTTCCGAAAATCCCATTCCCTCCCTACTAAATCGCTCAGTCTCTATTGTATGAAAATGTATTAAAATTGTTAATAGACATGTATTAGTTCATTATATATATGTTGCATATATATATGTGTGTGTGTGTATGTGTGTGTTAGATTCCACTGTAATGTGCTGAGGCAGTGGAATTTTACTGGAGACTTTGGTAGCATTCATGCTTAAGTAAAACAAACCAAAGGACAACCCCAGCCCTGGAAATGAGGTTTTCCTTCACCGAGCAGCCAAGAAGCTGAGGAATAGAGGTCTGGTTTTTTGGGGAGCCCAGCTGCACTGTTCTCTGCCACTGGAGCAGCATGTGGCTGATGGCTTATCCCTCCCTGGGGAACCACACACGGCTGCAGGGCCCCTGGCACCACTGCTGGCTCACTGGGAGCCCTAAACCTCAGGAAAATACCAGAATTTCCCCTGGGCGTCTCACCATGGCTCTGTTCAGGGCTGGGCTGATGCCATCAGCTCCCGGGAAGGTCCCTGTCCGTGAATGAACATCCTGTTTGGGGCCGGGGGGCTGGGGCACAGCGTGACCAGGCTGGGCCCAGCTCCTGACACAACTACTCGGGATTTGGCTTTTCCCACAAGCAGTTACATCCCCCTCATAGTCCCTTTCTGGGTGATTAATGACCCTGATGATAGATTTGTGCCACTGCTTCTTCAGGGGGCTGGTCCTGGGCAGAGCAGTCGGGAGCAACTCCCTCTCCCTGACCTTCCCAGGGATGCTCCCAGTTGTCGCTTCCTATGTGAGGGACTAATGTGCAGCTCCGGCACAGCCCCACCTTGGCTGTGAGCTTGGCAATGCTTGCTTCTTCCTCTACATCACTGTATAACAAGCCATAAGCTAGCCCTGCCAGCCCCAGGGACCCCAATTCCCCATGGGATGTCCCTTGCCTGGAGCTCCCCTTTTCATGGAAGTGGGGGCAGAGCTGGGCCCTGCACAGCTCATGTCTGAGTTCAACAACGTGGTGAGTGCATTGAGTCCCATCCAGGAACGGAACCACTGGGTCAGTGCAGTTTGGCCATGGGGAAGGGGCCTGGGAAGCTGCAGAGAGGCTGCTGGGTTTTGGGGTGGTCTGTCCCTTGGTGGCCACCCAAGTGCTGTGTCCATGCTGAAGTCCCTACTGCCAAGGAGCTGGAGGGACTCCCAGAATGCAGGAGTTGTCCTGGCAATGGGGCAGTGCTAGCAGCTGCCTGGGGAAGGGGATGTCTTGGAAAAAACATCTGTCAGGGATGTTTTCCCTATAGAAATGGATGAGCTGCTCTCCCTGGAAAGCTCCAGGACTCTGGGCTTCACCAGAGTTGTGCATGAATTTCTCAGAACCCTGCCTTTCACCAGTGCCTTTCTCTGGCTTGTTCCTCCTTTTCTGCTCCTTTTCTGTGTGATTTGTGCCTTAAAATAAGGATGGCCCTACCAGCCCTGCTTTCCAGCTCCTACTGAGCTGCTTTCCCCAGCAGGGAACGCTGGGAGGGACCTTGGGAAGAAGAGCAGAATCAGGCTTTATTAAAAACCCTAGAAAGCAGTTTCATTAAGGCAATAAAACAGCAAGGCAGCTAAAAGCATATAAATCTACTAATTGTTTGCTCATTAAAAAAGCTCTCCAATAAATTCTTTTAAGGTGATCCCATAAATCTCTCCAATGCCATTAAGGCCAGTTGTCTTCAATTCTTATCTCCCCCCAGGGAAGCCTTTTATGGGTCTACATACAGTGGGTTTAGGATTCGTATTGCAGATATAATTGAAATTTGATGAGATTATCCTACAAAAGTGACCCCCTGTTCCCCACGGCAGCAGCAGGGAGCAGCAGGTCCTCCCTGGGGAGGCAGATGAAGCCCCTAGGATTGGTGGGACTGGCAGCTCTTTTCCCATGTCTCCAGGAGCCACTGCCAGGCCTTCTGGGGGGGCTGCATGGATGCTGAATGAATGCTGAGACTTGGCCCCAGCTACTACAAACACCTTTTTCTGGCACTGAAAGCATTTGAGCACAAGACAAGCCCATCTGCAGCCACTGGGGCTCCAGCACTGGCCGCATGACAGGTTGGACAGGGTTTGGAGCAACCTAGTCTAGTGGAAGGTGTCCCAACCCATAGCAGGGGGTTGGAAACAAGATGAGCTTTCAGGTCCCTTCCAACCCAAACCAGTCTGTGATTCTATTTGCCAACAAAGGGCTGGGGATGGGGCTTGCCTTGGCCATGCGGGAGGGACTGGGCAGAGCCCAGATGGAAGGGCCATTCCACCTCGAGCTTCAATTCTGTGTGTGCATATTAAAAACTTCGAGGAGGATCATCCCCAACCACCCATTATGGGCATTTACCCACTGGCAAAACCCCCTTGAAACCCTGAAATTATGCAAGAGGTGTTTTAGCCTGAGAGCTGCTGGTGCAGGGCTGCTTCCTGCCATAGTGCCGGGTAGTTGCCGCCTTCTCCACTCAGCACTTCCACCATCACAGCTTCCTGCTTCCCTTTCTGCAACCACATCCAGCTCTCCTCAGCCCTGACACTGCTTGCTCCCATCTGAGGGAGCCTGGACAGGAGCTGGCAGGGGGATGCTGGCACTGGCACCTCCCATTCCCTGGCTGTGCCATGCTCCTCTCCAAATGCCAGCTTTCCTGAGTTCACGGCCCGTTTTCCAGCTAGCACACAGGTTACCAGCATTCAGCTTCATTTGCTCATTGCAGGAAGGTGTTATCCTCACTGGGGTCTCATTCTGGTGACACAGAGGGTGGGACTAAATGATGGTCCCAAGCTCAAGAGATCTTTCCTTCTTAACCAAACCACCTTCTGTTTTCAGGCACAGGGCAAGCAGCAGAGTGGCCTCTTGATGTCCCAGCATGCAGCCATGCTGGGCTGGGAGCCCAACAGTCTTAGAATCATGGAATCATTCAAGGTGGAAAAGCCCTCTAAGATCACTGGGTTCAACTTTCTCTCAGCACTGCCAAGGCCACCATTAACTCATGTCCCCAAGTGCCACATCTGCACTTCTTTTAAACCCCTGCAGAGATGGTGACTCCACCACTGCCCTGGGCAGGCTCTTCCAATGCCTGACCACCTTTTCCATGAAGAAATTCCCTAATATCCAGTCAAAATATCTGCTGGCACAACCTGGGGCTGTGTCCCATCACTAGCACTATGATGGACCCCCACCTGTCTCCACCATCCTGTCAGGGAGTTGGAGAGTGTGAGAAGGTCCCCCCTGAGCCTCCTTTTTCCAGGCTGAGCCCCCCCAGCTCCCTGAGGTGTTCCTCATCAGACTTGTGCTCCAGACCATTCCCCATCCTTCCATCACCATGGCCTCTGCCACCACAGCCGCACTGGAGCTTCCTGGTTATCCCACATGCTGGTGCTGTGGGACTGGGGAGCAGGTCCCCAAGGGAATGTCACCAGCAGCCTGATTTAAACTGACAGCGGTGCAGAAATTCTGACATGAACCTGATGTCAGCTCTCAGCCCCTGTGTCCCAGTCCCCTGTTCCGGCAGCAGCTGCTATCTGGCTTGTATTTTCAAGTTTTATTGCTCTGAGATTACAGGCCATACAAGGGAGGTGTTTCTAACTATCCTTTTCTTACTGAGATGATGTGTCGCTTGATTTTATGTGTGTTTTCTTGATGGTTTTTGCTTTTTGCCTGTGCAAAGCCTTGCATCTGGTTTATGGAGTCAGGCCAGTTCAGCCAATGCCACTCAAATCCTCCGCAAGTGCCCAGCATCCTTATCCCAGACACCTAGGAGTGTAATCACTCTTTAAAAAAAAACAAACCAAAACCAGTGAAGAAAATGTTGAATTTTGGATCTCAGCACATGCAAAGGCCCCGGTGTCCCAGCCAGGACATTAGGAAGTCCTGGGTCTCCTGCAGGATGCATCTCCATAGGAAACTGCTTTCTTCCCGAGACTTGTTGGCCCAGGGTGATGCTGATGCTGTTGTGGAGTCCCAGAGCCAGCTGGGCGTGCTGCTGCGGGTGATGGGAAGGCAAGAGAGCAGTGAGCCTTGGTCAGCACTGGGTGCAGTGGTGATCAGGTCTGGAGCCCGTCCTGCATCCCCTCACCCAACCCCAGGATGACACCAGCAATGGCGACATGGCTTTTGCATTGTCCACGTCGGGGTGGCCACTCAAGCCGCAGCCTCTCCTCCCCGTGCTGGGCTGTATGGGCTCTCCACCCTGGGTGACAGACCCCAGAGCCACCTTCCCACGGGGCAACACCGCCTGCCCCCGCCCTGCCCCCTCGGCTGCTCTCTGATGTGGCCTCTGAAGGATGTGGTGACAATAAAAGTGTGAGGCCAGAGAGGTGCTAAGGGAGGTGAGGCGGTTGGTTTCCTGTTAGCACCAGTGCAACAAGCCCCAGCTCTTCCCGCTGCCCGGAGCCAGCCGGTTCCCAGCCCGCTCCCACACCACAAGCTCCATTTACAGTTATTTGCTAAAACAACACAAAGTGTGTGAACTCCCTCTAGGCCAAAAATAACTGCTGCCCCATTAACTCCAACTGTTTGTTTGTTTTCAGCTGTTTTCTGCCCTTATCGCAGGAGGGAGCCTGCCTGCTGGGGGGCCTCCAAGGGGAGCGGGGTGGGCACCCCCGCCACCCGTCATAGCTGGGCAGAGACTTTGAGCCCCTCTTGCACCTGGTTCCGGGGAGATTTTGTTGCACTGGATTAAAAGCAGGAGTGACAGGCTCGTGCCTCTGGGCTGGTTGGATTTTTGCTCTGTGGTGTGTAATGGGGGCTCCTGGAGATCTCCTCCACAGGGACAGGGCAGCAGGGTCACAGTGAGATGCCTTCCAGCCCTGCCCCCTGGACAACTTGCTTCCACCAGATTTTAGGGACCTGATGGGATTGTGGTGATAGCAAAGGGTTGTGGCTGTCTCTGGCTGCAGGAGCCAGGGAATGGGTCAGCAAATGTCCCTGTAGGAGCTAAACAGGGTCAGTTGAAAGAAGGGACTTAGTGGACTTCCTTAGGAGCTTAGGAGGAGGGGCTGGGCAGCCCAAGGTTAGCAGCCGAAGCTTTCTTCATGGAAAGGGTGGTCAGGCACTGGCACTGGCAGCCCAGGGTAGTGGTGGGGTCACCATCCCTGGACTTGTTCAAAAGCCATGTGGATGTAGCACTTTGGGACATGGGTTAGTGGTGAGCTTTGGCAGTGCTGGGGGAACAGTTGGCTTCAATGACCTCAGAGGGCTTTTCCAACCAGAATGATTCCATCATTCTAAGGAGGGCTGCAGCCCTTCCCATTACCTGTCTTCACTGCCTGCTGGCTTCAGCCCATGTGAGGAGACACTGAATGGGCATCTCTGCCTTCCTGTGCAATATTCTGCTTTTTGGCTCCTTTCCTATGGGAATCAGCATAAGGTCCCCATGGACTTTTCTCTGCCCTAGCTTTTTCAGCTCAGTCCCTGCCTTTTTGCTTCATGTCTTTTACTGTGTAAGATGTGATTTCTCCTTTTTTTAACTCTTCTGCCTTTGACAATTGTGTTTATGGAGCAGGTTTTGCTGGTACTTAAGAGCACATGACAGTTGCATCCATCCCTGTGTCCATCTCACGTCACTGACGTGGTGGGGAGGGATCTGGCAAAGTCCTCAGCATTGCTCTTGGCTCTTGCCAAGACACCGAGGATGGAATTGGGACATCCAGGAGTGCTGCTGAAACCCCTCACACACTGGTGCCCACAGCTGTCCCCAGGAGGGGTCACCCCACCATCCCCTCAGGAGGTGGCAAAATGCAGCAAGAGTGTGGGACTGACCACCTTACAGAGCACAAGTGACCTGGAGCAGAAAATCCAGGGAGTGTTGCAGGGCTGTTTGTCACTTCTCAGCCGTAGTCAGAAAGTCCCTTAAATGCCCTTTTCCACAATCAAAAATAAGAAGTTGTGCCTGACAGGAAGGAGAAGGGAGTATTTTGTAGGCTGGATGAAATCAAGCGTGTCAGTCCCACGCAGGTCACTGTCTCAGCCACTTCTCCATCGCACCCGTGAGCTCTCACCTCTGCAGTCACTTTGCAGAGCTTGTGGAAGCTCTGTCTGCCCGATGAAAATTACCTTCACAGGGAGCCAAGGCCAGAAAATTCATTAAAAAATTACTATTTAAAGTGTCCCCAATATGCCTCACCTGAGGGTCTCCAATTACAGTGGACTTTGTGGGGAAGGGTCAGATTATCCACCCTGGGGAATTGCTTCTCAGAGGTGGGCTGTGGGAAATGTCTGCATTTGCCAAAATGGTCTTTCTGCTTCTGTGAGGAAGATCTGGCCCTGTGTGGAAAAATGACAGCCTTGCCTGATGCTGGCAGGCTCCCTCAGACTTCCTCAATCAAAACCATCACATGCGACCACTGATGCACAAAAGCCTATGTGATGCCCTCGCAGAGATAAAGTGGAAAAGCCAATGAGGAACTGATGGAGCTGAAAGAAATATTATCCAGGAGGTTGTGAGCTGTTGCAAGTCATAAAATGTGGAGCAAAAGCCTTTCTTTGGCAATAGCAGTAGCTGTCCAGATTGATTCATTTGGGCAGGGGCTGCCCTGGACTGTGGTGGTCATCCAGGACCATTTTATCTCCATTATCTTTGCATGGATGAGGTTAATAATGGGGTTGTGGGGAACACAGTAATAGAGATTTTCTTCCTGCTCAGGAAGATTTTGCAGTTTGGAGTTTGGACAGTGCAGCACAAGCCACCAGCTTTGGTGTTTTGTTTGTTGACTCTACTGAAATGTTTATGGTTGTCATCAATGTGATTTCTAATTGCAGGAAGTTCTTTCCAATATTTCTCTCCCCTGCTGACAGTCAAACGTTATTCCCACCCAGCAAGTTTCCCCTTACATGACAGATGAGGATGGTTCATGGCATGTGAAAATTTCTCACCTTCTTTTACAGTCTCCTCTGGTTCAGATCTGCCTGGTGTCCCTCTCTTCATCTGTCTGTTTGCAATGGGATGGTCACCCCATCTTAATCCAATGGAAAGCCTCTTCCAGCCTCCATGTTTCAGTAAATCTCTTGGCATCTCACATTTCCCTGGGGAAGGAAAGGCTTCGGGGGGATCTGATCCCAGCCCATCCCTATGAGGGTGTTCCAAGGCAGGGGAGGTGCAGGCTGAGCAAGAGGCCATGGCCATGTGTTGGATGGTCACTGTGCTGGTAATTAGACACTGATGAGCTGGCCTTGGTGGAGCCTGGCAGAGCTCTGCCCTCTCACCTCCTCTGGGGCAGTGGGGTGGTCCTGGGGGTGAGGCCAGTCCTGAGACCCCCTCTCACCTCCCATCCCCTGGGAACCCTGGCACTAAGCATGGCAGCCTTGGAGGCACTGGAGATGTACCTGGAGCCTGGTGAGCTTTGAGTCTCCTGCTGTGGCCACAGCTTGTGTGGATCAGAGGTGCTGTGGTGGGTGCAGGGCAGCAGGGCTGCTTCAGGCTTGATGGGTGGGGAACATCACTGGGTGCCACTTGCACAGCACATGAATGCTCAGGTAGGAATTATATTTAAGACTGCCAAACCAGAGGATTCTCAGCCAACAGTTTTCCATTACTCATGTCCTCAGGAGACTCCGGCCCTGACTTTCAGAGCTGGGTGTCACAGCTTCCCAGGACAGCAGGTTTGGCCTGGGGCCTGGCTTTTTGTACTGGGGTACATGTGATGTCCCCAGGGGCTCGAGCGATGGCATTTTCCTTTCAGACTTTGCAGAGTAGCAGGAGACATTTATGGTGCTGTCTGACACAGGAGATTCCTCATTTCTCCTTTCTCCTCTGGGAAAATGTTCAGAGAACACAAAATAAATTTTAAAAGACAGAGTAGTCTCTTTTTCTAGTTTTGAGAAGTTAGTGCTCTGTTTGTTGCAGATAGTGGAGAGATGAATGTTTGCTGTGTGGAAGGAACCATGCTTGGTTGCTTTCAAGTCTGTCATCTCCAAGGCCTCCAACAACTCACATGGAGTGAGAGAGACTCTGGAAATAGGGCTCAGAAATGGGCTCAGCACAAATCCTGAGCCTGTGGTACCCCTGAATGCTGGTCTGGCTGGTCCCGGACCATTTCCTTTGAGCAACAGGGAGCTTTGGGCTGCTCCTGCCTCTCGCAGAGCAGAAACTTCCCCTTCCCTGCCTGATCATGTGACCCAGCTTCAGCATGGTTGCAGAGTACCTACAGCTGGAACAACACAGCTAAAATTAATTTGATATGAATAGAGGGCTGAAGACACTGAAGAGCAGGAAACTCGTGCTGGGCCTGTGTTTTGGGGCTATGGGCACCCCAGAGAAGCCCTCGTACACCAGCGGGACCCACAGTGGCTGGCAGGTGCCAGCACCATGTCAGCTCTGTGTGGTACTATGGTCCCACCACAGGCCCTGCTCCCAGGGAATCCGCCCCTGGCAGATCTGCATCTCAGGAGGGTTTATTCAGCTTCCTGGACACTTAGCAGTGTCTGGTGCTTCAGTCTAGGCTATTCGGCCACGTTGATAGCTTGGAGAGGAATAGGTCTGATCCCTGATATCCCCTGATATCCCTAAACGCTGATAGGAAACATTGTCCTTGGCTAGTGTTGCTCCCCACGGGCAAGGAAGGGCAGGATGCAGCTCAACACCAAACTCAGGGGAGTCTGAGTCCTGTCCCTGGGGTCTCCGCTGTGCATGATGTGGTGGGGAGTCAGGGAAAGGAGGCAGAGAGCTGAGTCCACGTGTGCAAAGCCCTTCTCCCCTCACCTGCTGCCTGGCTGCTTCCGTGAGTGCAATACAGGGAAAGAAGGGGAAAGTTGGTTATTTCTGACCTTGGAATAAAGGCAGACCCCCTCACCAGCCCACCCGCTGGAGCAGCAGTGGGGACACCATCAGCCCCCGCTCCCCCACTCCCCCAGCAAACCTCCCTGCAGAACTGGGGCCACGTTGTTCGTTTGGCTTTTGCTTGTGACAGGGTTTCAGTGTCGCAGCCACAGCAGGAATTCCCACCTGTTCTTGCCCACAGTCATCCCCCAGCAGAACGGATGGCACTGCAGCTCACTCCAGGGCTGGTGCTGGGTGCCAGCCCTCGGCGTGGGGACTGGCCCAGACAGGATACCTGGTCTGACAGAGCCAAACCCCCAGCTGGGTGTGTGAGATGTTTGAGCCCCAGCCATGCAGCAGTCTCACTGCCTCTCTCCCCTTCTGTCCCTTTGCTGGTTCTGCTACCACCATGTCTCTCCCCAGTGCCCGGGCAGTGGGACACAGCAAGGTGGCAAATCCCTGGACACCAAGACTGTTATTTACTGTCCCAGCCTTGTGGGATCCCGCTTGAGCCTCTGAGCTCTCCAGCCACTTCATCTTTTTGTTTCCATCTTCACACATTTTTCTGGACAGTGTGTTTTCGCATCTCCTGTTTGTTTTGAATGCCGGGGGAGACGGACACACAGCAGTGAATTCCCAGCCTGGAACACGCTGTGTCCACCGCTGGCGCAACACGGGGCCAGGGGCGTGAAAGCGCCTGCTGAGAGCGTGGTCATTTTGCAACAGTGACAGCAGCTGCCTGCAGCCATCCTGCTCCTCATGTAGTCACTGCGACTGTGGCCCCCAGGGGAGGAACACAGAGCCCCCCCGTGACACATGTGGGCAGGTGCCAGTGGGACCCAGCACCACATTTCAGGAGGATGCTGAGCTGGGCTCACCACTGCAGCGCAGGGAGGAATCAAGTGCTTCACCTGCAGGGGGTCAGGGAGGAGGGAGGTGGGAGCAGCTGAGGGACTTCACCCCAGCCAGGACAGTGCATTATCCTGCTCTTGGCATGATTCTATTTGACATTTCCTCCCAGTGTCTCCAGGGCTGCCCAGTCTCTGTGGTTTGATATCAGCAAAACCCTCTGGGTGAGGGTTGGGTCTGAGCAGGAGAGGGGGCCCATCTCCAACAAACCCCAGCTCTAGTTCACAGGGTGGCATTGGGCTGGACTGGGCTGGCAGGGGCTCAGCTGCCAGCACTGCTGTCTGTGCTGCTGTGGATGCCAGCTGGAACCAGCCACTCGAGCAGGGATTCATCTATCCTGACGAAATCTTCCCATGGGATTTTACTGGGCTCTGGTTCTGGGTGATGTTCAGCCATGCTGACAGTACTCAGGGATCCACCAGGATGCTCCACCAGCACCCTCTCATTAGCCCTTATTTTAAAACAAGGAGTCTCATGCCAGTCTCAGCAGCTTCAGCACATGGTCCTGTATCTTGGCAGCAGTGCTAAGTCCTCTGGGTCCAGGCCTAAAAATTGGAGCCTTTTTGAGTGCTTTGGGTGGTTGTCTGGCTTTGCCCTCAACCTCCAAGGTCACTGAGTCCATGCTGGATGTGCTGCCAGAGGGGATTCCTCACATTCTGCCGGCTTCAGCATCACAGTGGTCCCACCTCTCACAGCTGGCCTCTCCTTGACCACACTCAGGACCTCCTCCCTTTCCTTCCCACATCCTCTGCTGCTGTTTGGGAGCAGATCTTGTTTCTGGTGGATCCCTGAGGGCTTCGCCCACAGGGTGATTCCTTCTCTTTGTCTGCCAGTTTATCAGATCCGGGCAGTGTCATTGGGGTTTTTTGACTAGTTCTTCATACTTCTGTGTTTTTCTTTTTGTTGTTGCTTCACCTCAGGTGCCCTCCAGAACAGCCCAGGGATGCACCAGGGCAGGCTGAGGACATGCTTGCATGTGCAGGAAGGGCAGGAGGGGCAGGAAGGGCAGGAAGCCAGGAGCAAACACTGCCCTGCAGCACAGCAAAGGCCGAGAGTGGAGCCTTTGGCCCTGGGCTGGCAGACAGGGGCCCATGCTCCCTGCCATCTCTGCCTGGTGAGGAGCACAGGGACACCAGGCTCTATTTCTACCAGGGCCTCCAGCAGGTTGGAGCTCCCTGCAGGGACCTTGGCTTTCCTCTCCTTCCCACAGAAAGCTCAAGAAGAGGTGAGGCTTGGCTCTGTGGAAATGAGATGGATTTGCTTGCCCAGCATTTGTCCCCAGGTAGATGTCAGCAGGTACCTGAGGAAGTGGGGCCACTTGTGCCTGTGACAGTGGCATAGGCTGGGTGCCAGCTATGCCTTCCACTGGGTGCAGGAACTGAACTGAGGTGGTTCACAGTGATATGGGCAAGGCAGAAGCACCCAGGAGAACCCTGCACTGTCCTTGAGCACCAAGCTGGCATTGCCATCCATGCTAGTGCTGGCACCCAGGCTGGCATTAGCACCCACACTGATGTTGGCCTTAAACACCCACTGGACTGGCCTTAAACACCCAAACTGGAGTTGGCACCCAGGCTGGTGTTAGCAATCCAGGCTGGAATTAGCTCCCAGGCTGGTGTAAAACAGCCAGACAGGCACCAGCACCTAGGTTGGCAGGAGCAGCCAGGCAGCATCTCTTGACTGGATTGAGGGGAAGAGGGACAAGATCAGGATGCAGCAAAGGTAAGGTTAGAAAATGATTTTACTGGATTTAGTGGAACTTGCAGGAAAATAACAACAGCCCTGGTAGAGCTGAGGAAAACCTGGAGTGATTTAGGGTAAAGCCATCAGCTACTCACTGCTGTCTGTGGTGTCCCGGGGGTCTGACAGCACCTCATCATGTCCCTCTGGATCCTCCAAACCCAGAGAAGCTGTGGCTGCCCCATCCCTAGAAGTGTTCAAGGTCAGGTTGGACAGGGCTTGGAGCAAGATGGGATAGTGAAAGATGTCCCTGCCCATGGCAGGGAGTTGAAACAAGAAGACTTTAAAGGTCCCTTCCAACCCAAACTAGTCTGTGATTCTAATGTCCCAATTAGGTGGCAGTGCCCTTCTCTGGGGCAAACCCCCTCACTGCTGGCACATGTGGGGTGCAGGACAGCTGCAACCTGCATGCCGTCCTCTGCTAGACCCAAACCAACCCCCAGCCTGGCCAGGCCAAGGGGTATTTTTGGCATTGGGACTGCGAAAGGCAAGTGTCAAGAAGGGATGCAGGGCTGGGGGGTGACAGCAGCCCTGCCACATCGTGCCCTCCTCAGCCCTGTCTGCACCTTGGGGTCAACATCAGCAGGAAGGTGGTTTGGGTTAATCCAAACGTGGGTGCCCCAGTGACACTTTGTTCTTGATCCCAACCAGCAGCAGCAGCACTAGCCCTGCCTGGCCTCTGCAGTGCTGCGGCCAAGCCCGAGAGGGGCCATGCTGGGGTTTCAGGTCCAGACCCTCTGTCTGCAGCAGTTTCTGTCTCCCAAGGGATTTAGGGGCACTGCTTCCCTTCATACCCAGGGCACAAAACTTCCTGGCAGCCTGACGATTCTTGTGTGAAGCCAGCCTGGGTCCCAGTGAATGCTCCATCCCTGTTGTTCTCCTCAGAAGGGCCGAAGAGGAACCACAGGGTGAGTCTTTGGAGGATCTTCCATGGGAAATGCTGAGATACTGTGGCCTTTGGAGCAATGGAGTCTTTGGCAGTGTGTCCTTTTTGGGGTGCCTTGGCCTTGTGCTGGCTCTGAGCAACTAAGAGTGAGGCTTAGGGACTTCATCCCATGTGACCACCAGATTAACAGGGGGTTAAACCCCACCATACCAGCTCAGCCTGGAGCATTTTTGCCTCTTCACTTTCTCCCTAGTCTTGTGACACAAAGAGCAAAGCTGCCAGTTTGCCCGGAATGACCTCTGTGCCCTCCAAACCTAACCCCTTCCTCAGAAAGACAAAAATCTCATTGCCTTGCACCTCCATCTGTTTAGTGAACAGTTTAACCTAACAAGATTAGCATTCAGGGTCGGCTCTTCTGCTTTTACGTTTTTCCCCTGCCGTTTGCAAAGAAAACAGCATTGGATTTGGGACAAAAGCTTGAAACCCCTCATTTGTAAGTAGTGGAGACTTTGGAAACTGTTTTGTTCCAAAGTTATCTGGGGAAGGGCTTGTGAATCCTCTCCTAAAGCAAACAGGAGCTGGACAAGGGGCTCATCCACAGGGAGGATGGAGCCCAGCACAAGGCATTGTGCCCAGCACTGGGGAAATTCCAGCAGGTTATTCCTCCCAAGGAAGTTTGTGAGGAGAGAGGGTCGTGGTAGCAGAGAGAGGCTGTGGTGAGGTGGCTGAAACAGGAGTGAATTGAAATGTTCCCTGTTCCCCCACAGGCACCCTCTATCCTGTTGGGAACACATGGGGAGTGCAGGCACGTGGAGGTGATGGATGAAGCCGTGGCAGGAAAGGGTCATAGAGTCACAGAATCACAGAATCATGGAACTGTTAAAGTTGGAAAAGACCTTTAAGATCATCAAGTCCAGCTGAGACCACCACCATGTTCACCACTAAACCATGTCCCCAGGTACCACATCCATGTGGTTTTTGAACACTTCCAGGGGTAGTGACTCTATCACTGCCCTGGGCAGCCTGTTCCAGGGCTTGACCACCGTTTCTATGAAAAAAGATTTGCTAATATGTAGTCATGAAAGAGCAGTGGGTGTAAAAGCTGAAGTAACCTGTGAGGGGACACAAGTGGATTTTTTTAAGTGTGTATGATCCTTAACCACCACCACATCCCTCCTCCACAGGAACCCTTTTCAGCAGGCTCAGCCTTGGTCCTCTGCTGTAGCCTGGCACTGCCCAGGGAGGTGACAGCCTAAAGAGTCCCTAGGGAATCTTCGTCAGGGTGGGGGGGGGAAGGTAAGGGGTCTGATTTTCATTCTCTGGGGCTGTTTTCCCCTCCCTCATCTCCCGCCCACCCCCTCCCTTTTCTCCACATTATGCTGAGCTTGAATCGGGCCTTCACAAAGGGGATTAGGGGCCAGTTGCTGATAAATAGGAAAGCAGGTTGGAAGCGTGGGAACCAGCCATGGCACAGCACGGAGGGACATTCCTGCTCCAGAGGGCCGGGCGGGAGCAAAAGTCCGGGCTAACCCCGGGTCACCCGGGGGACCCAGCGCCTGAGAAGATTTGTTCGGACACTGGCTTTTGTTGTGCACAGTTCCGTGTCAGCCCAGCGTGTCTCTCGCTGCTATTGATGGGGAAGGAAAGCACTATTGTCCGGTGCCCAAGGGCCCCCCTTTCACCGCGGCGCTATCGGGGTGACGTCAAGGCGGTACATGGGAATCCGAGCAGCCAGCCCAGAGCAGGGCCAGTGGTCCCAGCCGTGCTCCGTGTCTGCCGAGGCCAGCAGGGATGCCCACGGGGTCCCAGGGAGCTGAGCGTTGCCTGTGGGGCCAGAGCTCTGCCTTCCCTGTGCAAACTATCCCGGTAGTGCTACGAGAGCCACAGCCAGGTGGGACTGATCCTCCAGCAGACAACTGGGTGGGAATGTGGAGAGTGTTTTTCTTTATCTCAGCCCCGGCATTATCAGGGAAATTTCCCAGAGAGAGGGGTGATCCCGCCAAAAAATTCCTGCTGGGAAATGTCTGCTGGCTGACAGGATGGCCGCCCAGCCTGCAAGTCCCAGGGCTGTCTGTGGCATCCACTCTCGCTGCACCTCACACCTGCCGATGGGTTGAGAATCCTTCATCCTGATGGTTTTACTCTCCGCCTGGAGACCCCAAGAGAGGTGGGAGAAGGGCCTGGGACAGGTCTGACTCACCCCTGGTCCAGCTCCTGCTCTGGCCTCTTTTCGGGAAGAGGCCAGGCAGGGAATTTCCCCGATGAACACTGTGGGCTTGTGCAGTGAGGCTGCCCGGGGCAGCCAAATGAGGCTCAGCTGCTTTGCATCTGGCGCCGGGGCTGGAGCAGCGCAGCAGAGCATCTGGGGACAGGCGGCGTGCCAGGGAGGGAGCCTGCTGGGAAAATCACTCCAGCCCGCCTCTGCCTCCTCCCCCGTCACCTGACAGCGAGGAGCTGCAGGTGACCTTGAACCCTCCCATTGGTCCTGGCTGGGCTCAGCACAGTTTATCCTCCACCTCTATGCTCAAAAAAAGGAGCTGAACACCAAGGATGGGACTTGCTCCCAGCCCTCCCCTCGTCCTCTGAAGCCCAATTTTGCTGCCGAAGGCTCCATCACCACATTCTCCAGGGTCCTGGCAGGGATCACCAGGATGAAGGACACTCCAGAGCTGGCCCCAAAAGCTCAAACGAGCCAAAGTCAAATGGTATAAATGGCCATACCCAAGTGTACATAGATGTGCACCAACAGGCTTTGTGTCCAGCAGGGAGGCAAAGGGGGAGAGTGACAAATATGTGCTGCCAGAGGGTCCTGTGGCTGCGTTCTGCCACACTGGAAAGGAAAACAGAAGCCTCTTCTATGAACTGAGATTACCCCAGAGAAATGAGACAGCTCAAGGGGACAGGGGGACTGTGGCTGCTTTGCTGCTGAGGATGCACACTGCCCTTCCTGGGAAATCTGTGTAGGCAGCTCTGGAAATATTCATGGAGGTCACTTGGGAGTCTAGAAGCTGCAGGGGCAGTGTGGCTCTGCTAGGGCTGGGCAGCAGCCAGGGGTTTTTTGAAAGAGCTGTGAAAAAAGCAGGAATGGCTTCCAAGAAGCTGGATTTTCACCTGGTCTGGGTCCTTCCTGGTGGATGGAAGGAACAAGTCACCACCTGGCTGCATTTTTGAGGCCTTACCCAAAGTGCCTCCCTGGCCCTGTGTGTGTCTGAGGGCAGGGACCCACTGTGCTGCTGCCCACCTGTATCCTGTTGCTGAGTCAGCACTTGGCATGCCACAGTGTCCCTGGTGAGCCTGGGAGCATGCACAGGTGGGAATGAGGATGAGGATGGGAATGTGAATGAGACTGAGGATTGGGATTGGAATGGGAATGGGGACTAGGATGAGTCTTTTTAGCAGGGCCTGTTGCAAAAGGACAAGGGGTGATGGTTTTAAATTAAAAGAGAAGACATTAATATTAGACATAAGGAAGAGGTTTTTTTACAATGAGAGTGGGGAGGCCCTGGCACAGGTTTCCCAGAGAAGCTGTGGCTGCCCCATCCCTGGAAGTGTCCAAGGCCAGGGTGGACAGGACTTGGAGCAACCTGGGCTAGTGGAAGGTGTCCCTGCCTGTGGCAGGAGGAAGGGAACTGAGTGGTTTTTAAGGCCACTTCCAACCCAACACATTCTGTAAGGATGAGGATGGGACAGAGATGCTCTCCTGCTCGAAGCAGATGGGATTGGGATGCTTTCAGGCATATCACTCTTGCACAAGCCCAGCTGTGTTGCCCAGGCTCCTCTGTCCCTCACCCCACCTGCCCAGTTACTCCTCCTCCTCCTCTCCTGTGGGTCCAGAGACCCACAGGATTGGAGGGAGCTGGGATGGGAACAGCCTGAGACAACCAAGTCCTGGGTGTCGCAGTGTGGTCCTGGTGGATGTGGCTGTGGCACATTCCATGGGCACAGAGGGGCAACTCCCCAGCACCAGGAAGGGGATGGTGCTCTGGGTGAGGCTACTTCTTCCAGCCACTGCCCTTTGGGTGCCTGACTCAAATCATCTTCTGCATTCTCCAGCAGCTCAGTACCACCCACTTACCTCCAAACCCCTCCCCCAGGGTGCAGCATCACCCACCCCCAGCCAGGCTGAGCTCCTCTGGAGTGCTTGGAGGAGCTGCCTGGCCACCATTATCTCCAGCCTCTGCCACCATGGCTCCCCCCTGCTGAAGGGACCCAGCCAATCCCTGCCTGCTGTTGGAATTTTCTATAGAAAATAAATAGTCCTGCAGCAGGAGAGGATTTTATCCTCATTTTTATTATTCCCAGCTCTCTGAGTCCCCACCTTGGCCCTGCCTAATCCAATACAGCTGTCTTCTGTGCTCCACAACAGCCCTGACGCTCCAGCCCATTTATTTAAATAGGTAAGATCCGGATTTCCAGAGCAAAACAAACAGTGCTGGATGACTGAACGGCTCCAGCCTGAACCCCCTGTGCCCCACCAGTGCCTCCAAGCCTTCAATCCTCTTCTGTCCCCCTGGGTTCCCCTCTGCCACCATGGCAGGGCAGGGACGGCTGGAGAAGGCACTTGTGGAGGTGCTGATGGTGGCCAGTTTGATTCCTTTATTCCAGTGCTGGGAGAGGGCCAAGGGAAATTGTCCAGTTGTCCCAAAAGAGCACATTTCTCTGACTGGAATCTTTAAGGCTTTTGCCCGGGAAACCAGCGGATCAGACCTCTCCTTTCCATCAGTGGGATGTTAAGCCCCTGTGCCCCTCCACAGTTCTGTAAACCCTGGTGCATGTGTACCAGGGGAGAAAATTCCCCTTGGTCAATCTGTCTGGGATTAGTTAGAAGGATAAATAATAAATGTGAGAAAGGCAAGTCACCAGGATGTTTGGGTTCAGCAGGGGAGGCAGGCTGGGAACCTCAAGGGTGTTAAGATGAACTCTCGAGTTTTGCTGGGCTGAGCTTTATGGCTGTTTTGCAGCATTAGATGGAATTTGGGTTGCTGCGGTTATGGAAAAGAATTAATGACAGGTGCTAATTGCTTCCTTATATTAGGAAGAAGTTCTTCCCTGTAAGGGTGGTGAGGCCCTGGCAGAGGTTGCCCAGAGAAACTGTGACTGCCTCATCCCTGGAATTGTTCAAGGGCAGGTTGGACAGGGCTTGGGATAGTGGAAGGTGTCCCTGCCCATAGCAGGGGGTGGAACTGGATGATCTTGAAGTTCCCTTCCAACTCAAACCAGTCTGTGATTCTGTGGTTCTATGATCTGAGCAGCCAGAAAGCAGCCTGGAACACCGGGGCTCTGTGGGTTACCTCACTGGCACTCATGCAGTGCATGGGGCAAACTCCCGGCCCTTCTAACCATCCTTGTGTGGAACACATCAGCCAGCACAGACAGCACAGGTGGGTCCTGCTCAGGCATGGACTGGGTCAGACCTGCCAGGGCTCCCCTTACCCCAGCACCCCACCCGCACCGCGGGTTTGAGCTTGTGACGCTCACTGGGGACAGCCCCGTGTGCCAGGAGCTGTGGTGACTCTGCGCCTCGGCCCTCCCTTGGTCCTGAGCCCCCTGGCCCACGAGTGTCTCCATTCCCGTGGCTCATCCCTTTGGCTCTCCAAGGAAAAGCCATTTGCTGGTGTGAAAACTCTTTAGTGTTAATTCCTGGCTGTTTGGGTGCAGTTCTGTGCCGTGGCAATGCTGACGCGTCCTGACGCCACACGGCCTGTCCTGGGCGCGCTCACTGACTGCCCCATCGCTGCTCCCAGCAGTGGCACTGCCTGGCAGGAGCCCAGGCCAGGCCACAGCCCTTCCCCATGGGAATGCCACTGGGATGCCATCTGTGGGTGTGTGTTTCCCAGTGACAGCTTGGGGCAGAGCTTGCCCCAGGTGCCGCCAACACCAGTGGCACATGACTGTCGTGGTGCAGTGCTTGGCCAGGGCTCCTGTAGGAGTCCCAGAGTTAGAATGCTTCACATGAGCCTGTTGCTTCCTTTTCCTTTTCCTTTTCCTTTTCCTTTTCCTTTTCCTTTTCCTTCTTTTTTCCCCTTGTTATTCTTTTTCTCTCTCTTCCTTAATTTTCTTCCTATTTTTCTCTTTCTCTCTCTTGTTCTACTGCTCTCCTGGCTATTCCCATTACCCAGCTGTACTCCCTCTGCAGTTCACACCCATCAGGCACTTTGTTCCCTGCTGCTTTACAAAGACTCACTGCCCTTCGACAGAGGTGCCCCCATGCCCTGACACCCTGACCTGTGTGGTGACAGTGAAGTTTTGTCACCTTTATACCAGAACCCAGAAATAAACCGTGGCTGGACCGTGAGCTGCTGGTTGTTTGCCAGTATGACAGTGAGCTTCCCTCCCCCCTGGGCTGGAGGCTGGGCAGGGCGGCTGGGATGATTCCTTTGGGAACCAGCTTGTCACCCACAGTCAGGAGTGCCAGGGCACAGGGACATCTGCCCGCCGGGACACGTGGCCCCAGGCCGGCGGGCTGGCTCTGCGTGGGCGTGAGTTCACAGACGTGACCCGAGTTTGAGCTGATGGGAGGGAGAGCAGGCACCTGAAAGCAGCCAAATTTTGGGGACGCTGAGCAGTTTGCTGGTGACTGCAGAGGTGGTAGAGGTGACCGGAGCTCACCCACCACCCCTCTCCCAAGGGCAGGGGCCATTTGGTCGCGGCAGCCTCGGGCTCAGGCGGTGCCGGCGCGATGCGGGGGGGGCGGCGAGAGGGGCCCGGTTCGCACCTCGGCGGGAGATGAAAGAGCCGCTGGGCCGGGAGATGAAAGCGCCGGCGGGGCCGCGGCGAGCGAGGACGGAGGTGAGGGGAAGCCCCGAGAGTTGTTTTTCTTCTCATCTCTGCGGCGCAGCGGGACAGCGGCAGCCAGTGCCAGGCTTTCCCAGGGCCGGAGCAGAGCCGGACCCCGCAGCGCCGGGGTCCTCTCCCGGTTCCAGACCGAGATGCCGAAGCAGCGGCAGAACCCACTGAGCATCCGTCAGGATGTTGCATGGAGGGAGGGAGGCTCTGAGGCTGTTTGTTGAAGGAGGAGTGTAGAGGGGATAATAATCTCTCCTTTAATAATTTTATCATGGCGAGTTAATAACCTCTCCTTTGCCTGAGACAGAAGCTGTGAGAGCAAGAATGCCAGGGGCAGTCAAAGTCGGCCTGAGCCAAGCAGGTGTTCCCTGAGCTGCTGAGGATGTTCTGCTCCAGAGGTCCCTGTAACCTCCTGCACCGGAGTGGTGTGTCCCCAGTGGCTCCTGCAGAGCAGTGACAGCAGAGGCTGGCACTCTGGCAGACAGGCACTCACACTTTCTTTAGGACTTGGAGGTTTGGATTTTGATGTGCCTTGGACTTTGAGATTGAGTCTCCAAGACCAAATGTCAAGCTGCGTCTCCAAAAAATTTCTCCCCGGGGTCCCTTTTTTATTTCTGTGTATCATTTTTGGATATGAGAACTTGTGCAAGGGCTTGGGCTGTTTGAAGTGCCTCAACCTTGCAGGTATGAATGAAATGGGGCTGAGCAGGCACAGATCCCACCCAGCTGCTCCCTTCAGCTCTCTCCCAGGGTGAACCCCGAGTCTGCTCACCCCAGCAGCTCAAGCAGAGCTCAAAAAGTTTTATCCTCCAGCCCTGGCCCTGTGTGTCTCAGAGCTCTGCCAGGCTGCAGGACCTTCTGGTGACCAGGGTCCCTGACTGGTTATTACCGCAAGGGCAGTGAGGAACAGGGCATTGACCCCTGATATGGCAGGTGAGGACCAGAAAGGCTTCAGGGCCCACGGGGAGTTGATGAGGATGCTGATGGAGCCAGAGAGGTCTCCAGCTTGGCTTCTGCATGACCCAGACTGCAATGTGCTCATCCCTGCATGGACTGACCTGAAAAATTGTGGAAATCACTTGTTTCAGCTTAAAATGTTGTGTTTGCATTTAATTTTCATTGCCTCAGGGCGGCTTGGCTGGACCTCTTTGATTGGGTTCAGGCAGACCTCAGGTGGGGAAGCAGAAAATCTGAAGCCACCTAAACCACTCTCCATTTGTGTCTCCTGGCTGCTCTCTCAGCAGGTCTGGGGCTGCCACCCACCCTGGGGACTGCCCTGTGCACCTCTTACCCTGCACACACCGGGCACCTGGAGCTGGGGAGCTGCTCCAGGGAGCTAGGCTGGAATGAAGGCACCGGACAAACCCTCCCAGTTTCTCTCTCCCAGCTGCAACAGCTCTGACAGTGCTCTGCCTGCTCCTCCCTGGAAAACACCAAGCCTTTCAGGACCTATGAGGTTCAGTTGGCATTGGGATGTCTGGGGACAATGGTCTGAGGGACAAGGGTCCCGACTCAGCTCTGTGCCTCCCCTCTGCACCAGCTCTCCCTCCTCCTGCCTCGTCCACCCCAAATGGTGGATAAGGATTGCTTCTCACCTTGTCCGAAGCTTCACACCTGTGGCCTTGTCTCAATTCCTGACTCGAAGGTGCTTCTGAACCACACACAGGCAGCGACAGGTCACTCACGTGTTCATCTCCATCACGTGGACATCTGTGAGTGCAGGGCAGGCTTTGCCCTCGCTTCTCAAGCACCACAGCACCTGTGTCAGGTGGGGAACTAAACCTGCTCAGGGTTTCCCAGGACACTAGGAGTGAACCAAGAGTTTTTGAAATCAGCCCAGAATTGCACTGGGACAGAGCATGCATTATTGTGCCTTTGCTTCCTCCTGAATTCCAGTCCTCTGACACGTTTAGATCAAACCTGATGACCCAAATCTGACTGCAGCAACTGAGAGGAGAAATGACCCTCCAAAAAGAGTAGCCCGGCCACCCCAGACCGCTGCACCCATCCACAGAGGAGCAGCCAGGCAGCACCAAAACCAGTCACCACGTTTAATTCAATTACTTTACAGAGCAGCGCCGGTGGCACCTCTACAGCATCCACAGCAGTGGGACAGCCTGTGCGAAACAGCTGAGTGGGCTGGGGCCAGGAGCCAATAAACACGTGAGCCATGAGAAACCCACTTGCCTCTCTGCAACGGGACCCGCCGATGGAGCTGGGGGAGCACATGGGCACCCCATTCATGGGAGTTGGCCAGCAGCTAGTTGGGGGTCCTGGCAAAGTCTCCCAGCCCTTCGGAACAGGCAGGTTGTGGGGTCAGGGAGGGAGCTGCCTTCAGAGTCAAATGCAGGTAGAGGCAGGCATGGAAGGAAGCAATAGGGAGTAGGGAGAAAGGAAAAAACTGGGCACACATCCCTCCTTCCACCTGCTTTCCTCATTAGGAGCGTGGAGCTGGTTGAGGTTCCAAGGCAACATGTGAATCTGGAATCTGTGGGGTCTTGCAAGGATGTGTCCCCAGGTTTGGGACGCCTGATGTGGCTTTGGGAACCTCTCAAGCCTACTCCCCCAAGTTGCCAAGGGTCTCCAAACAATAATGGAGCAGAGCAGGTATTGTTAATGTGAAGAAACCAGGAAAACTTTTCATTTCAAGACCTCTCCTGTGGCCCCTTCTTCATCTCAGCATCAAGCAGCTGCGATGGGCAGAAGCTCAAGCTGCTGCCCCAGATAGGCCTCATTTAATAAAAAACCTGAGTGAAGAGGATGCTACTCCAGCTGTTCCTCTTCTGAGACAATGTCTGCCAATGTCTGGGGCAGGGAGTCACGGTCCCAGATGATGCATGTCCCACCCCTGCTGCTGCCATATTCCCAGGGAGGCCTGTGCTGCTGTCCTCAGTGCTCATCTGGATGCTCTGGATGCTGACCTGGGGCTTGGCTGTTGTGCAGACGGGCTTTTCCACGGCCTGTGATGTTTTCCCAGTCTCGCTTCCCACCTTTCAGAATAGTCTGAAGGAGAGTGGGAGTTTCAGACGTTTCAAATCCCAACCTGCTTTGGTCAGTGGTGAGGGAAGAACCAGCCTGAGCCCTGCAAACTCCTCAAGGGGAGCCGGGGGGGGAGCTGGTGAGGGTCTGTCAGCCTGGGGAACAGTCAGTCTGTCTGTCCAGGGAACAGCCAGGGCAGCGTGCCTTCATGGAGACAGGCTCCCTGCAGCATAAACGCCAGGGGAGGGAGTCCCCCTTTCACTCCCACCTACAGCCCCATCCCCCCTCTTCAAGGAGAGGCAGGCAAGGGCCACCTCAACCATCTCGGGGGCTGGAAGAAGGACCCCTCGCCCCGGGGATGGTTCTCCAGCTCCACTCCACCAGGACTGCGTGCCCGACTGACCCCCCACTCACAGAGCCCCTTCTACGCCCAGCGCACGCCCCAGGACTGGCGGGGTCTGGGAGCCGGCGGGGAGGGCTGGCCCCGGAGCCCCCGCTAAGTGCACTGGGTTGGGTTTTTCCCACTCCTGGGAACCAAGCGTCGGCTTTTGTTGGCGAACAGAGCGTAGCTTTCATGTGAAAAGGTTAGTACAGTATGTTAGTTCCTAATGAGGGGATAATAGAATCTGATTCTCACACCCCGGAGACTGCGAGGTGACAGCAGCACGGGAGAAGGGTATTTAACACCTTCGCCTTGGGAACCTTTTCCCTTCCCAGCCGGAGTCCCCCCGCCTTGCCAAGAGCAGGGAGGAGGAGGAGGAAGAGGAGGAGGAGCGCGGTGCAACGCCTTTGTCCTCGCTTCCCTTTCGCACCGCGATCCCATCCTATCGGCACACGCGTCCCCGCAGCCGGCAGAAGAGCCTGGGAAACAGTTGGACAATAATTCATAACCTGGCTCTCTGTCGCTGACTCACGGTGTCACAGTGTTCCTAGCTACGGGCACCGCGGGGAGGCTGCGGGTCGTGGTGCCTGGTGGGGACAGGGCCCCCGGGCGGGTGTGTGGGGCTGTGGGGATGAGCCCCCCGGATGGCGGGTGCTCTCAGTCTGCGTCTCCGTGGCTGTCACCTCCCTCGCCGTGTCTGTGCCAGGACTGGGGCTCACGGTGCCACCTGGGGCATCCTCAGTGGAAGCCTGGGCAGTGAAGCACAGCCCAGGTGCTGCATGGGGAGGATTTAAGGGCCCTGCTGCCTGCCTTACTTTTCCTAGAAAAGTCAAGATTTCTTCCTAAATCCAGCCTCAGACCCGCCATCCCACTGCAGTGAGGCAGGAGGACAAACCCTGTGAGTTCGTGCCACCTGCAGGTGGCTGTGACCCCTCCAGGGCTGCCAGGCATCTACAGCCACATGCCATCCCGAGCTGGGGGGTCAAATATAGGCTGGTGTTGCTGTTTTCTTAGGGGTCACAGCATCCAGCAAGGGCAGCCCCAACACCAAGGGGAGGGGTCACAGGGTAATTGCCTGCACAGTTGGCAGGAGCTTTGGTGCTGGCAGTGGCTGGAGGCTGGATGAAGCCTCCCCCAGGAGCTGCTGCTGTTTGTCTAACTGGCGGGGGAGGGGGAGAGGGGGGGGCCGAGCTGGATTAAATCCATGGGTTCTGTATGTATTGAGGGAGTTCAATTTAGACTGCCCATGCGAGAGCTAGAATGTCCTCAGAGCAGGAGAGACCAGTTCTGCCAAATTCCACCCCGTGGGATTGCTTGCCTGTGTCATTGCTTGCCTGTCACTCCACTTCCCACTACTCATTTATCTCAGAAATGGCACATTTTTTAGGTAACCCTTTCCTAGGTGATCTGGTTTTGACACTGAGGTTGCCTGTGGGAAACCACCAGCTTCCCAGTCCCCAGCACCTCCTGTTCTTGGTGTGTGGCTCCTGCCGGGCCCTGCTCAGGTGGGACAAGGAAGGCTGCAAAGCAGCAGCTCAGGGCCACCATGTCGCCTCCACAAGACTAAATCAGACACCAGAGCATCAGGGGTGGAATTTTTTGGGAGTATGGTTTGTGCCTGCTAAAAACAAGGTGCTGGGGAATTACTGCAAATAATGGCCAAAAATGTGGAGGGATGGTTCCTGCGGGGCTCACAGGGCTGTGCCAGCTCGGTATCATCAGACCTATCCTGGGCATCCAAGTGACCTGAGAGGGGATCTCCAAGCCATTGTACCCCAGTCTGCTGTCTTACAGGCCTCCCTGCTCCCAGCAGCACCTGGCTTCATTGCTCAGCTCTTCCATGCTCTTTTCTTTCTCTTTCATTCTTCAAAGTAGCAGGATGACAATTCCAGTCTCACTAGATTTTCTGACAGCATCACTTGAAGGGTGTGTGCTCTGGTTCCCACCGTGAGAGGAAGCCAGTGGCAGTGCCTCTCTGTCCTCTCCAGTGGGGCACAGTCCCACAGGCTGCCCAGCATGCAGCAAACCCCTCTTGGGGGAGCAGGGCCAGGCTCCAGGCTGCTCATGGGGCTGGGCTGTCCTCTGCCCCACAAAACCCAGAGGGAAACAAAGGTAAAGTCCTGCACCTGGTTTGGGGCAACCCCAAGCACAAATACAGGCTGGATTGAAAAGGGATTGAGAGCAGCCCAGGGAGAAGGGCTTGGGGGTGTGGGTGGATGAGAAGCTCAACGCATGCTCTGGCCACGTGCACTGGCATCCCAGAACCCCCACATGTCCTGGGCTCATCCCACAGTGTGGGGTCAGCAGGTGAGGGGGGGATTCTGCCCCTTTGCTTCTCCCAGGTGAGACCCCACCTGCAGAGCTGCCTCCAGCTCTGAGGTCCCCAACATAAGGACATGGAGCTGCTGGAGCAAGTCTCCAGAGGAGTCCGTGGAGGCTGGAGCACCTTTGCTATGGAGACAGGCTGGGAAAGCTTGGGGTGTTCAGCCTGGAGAAGAAAAGGCTCTGGAGAGACCTTAGAGCCCCTTCCAGTGCCTAAAAGGATTCCAAGAGAGCTGGAGACAGACTTTGGACAAGGGCCTGTCAAGTGACAGTACAAGGGGGAATGACTTCCCACTACCAGAGGGCAGGGTTAGATGGGATATTCGGAAGGAATTCTTCTGTGAGGGTGGTGAGGCCCTGGCACAGCCAAACTGTGGTCCAGGCGTGGGGGGGAGCAACCAGCAGCCCCAGGGACTGGCTGTGAGAGTCATGAATTTTGGGCAGAATCTGCTTTAGTGAAATAGGAACTCTGAGGTCCCAAACCCCACCAAGTTTGAAGACACGGTGCTCTACGGCTCTGTGAGGCACAAAATCAAACCCTTATGCAACCTGTTGGAGGGACACTGACCTTTCCTAAAGTGCTGCACTTACACATGGGCAAGGCAGAGTCATGGTTTCTCTCCATCAGTGGGCAATTTCTGGGTTAGAAAGCCTGGATTTGGGGCTCATGCAGCAGCTGTTCCCTGGCTTTCCTTCACACCGGGCTGATGCAGGAACAGACACTGCCTCCTGCCCCTGCAGGCTGTGTGCCCTGGGCTGCTGCCCCCAGCTCCCATGGTGGGGAGCGGCAGAAGTGTCAGCAGTGGTACTGCCTGGGGTGGACCTGTTTGCAGGGCCCCTTCTCCAGCTGCTCCAGCCTGAACCCCTTCTCAGGAGAGGGTGGCAGCAGTGGACCCTTGCTGGCATGGAGGGGGTGGATAGGAGTAGGTTGTCCACTCTGGGGTGTGGGTTCACATTATCCCTATGCCCAAGGAGCATCCTTCTGGGTCAACCTGCGCCAGCCCATTCACACCAGAGGGGATGTTTTCCAGCTGAGATGACCCGGGCCTGAGAAGCAGACATTCCCTCGCTTGAGTGTGCTGAAATGTTTAATTAGAGTTTAACAGCAGCCTGGGAAAAAGATGTCTCGTCATATTTCTGGACTGCATTTTGTTGTTGAGTCGCGCGCCCGTATGCGCGGAGCCGGGGGAGACTGCGGCACAAAGAGCCCTTTATGTGCCTCTCCCCACGGCTCGCCCCGACCCTGAACTTCCCCATTAGCTGCTGGCACGGAGCCCTCGTGCGGTGCCCGGGAGGGAGCCAGGACGCCGCGGGGACGGAGCACACAGCCACGCTAGGGCTTCTGCTCTGCTCCCCAGGTTGAGGCTGTAGGAAAGCGGATGGTGTGAGGTGTCTGGAGGAGGGGACATCCCTCCAGCTGTGCTTGGAGGTTTGGGTGAGCCCAAGGTGCCGTGCTCTGGTGCGGCCACAGGGATGTAATGTGACAACCATGAGCATGGCAGGACAGGGGGTTCAGTGGGATGGTACCTGGGGACACAGTGTTGCCTGTGAGGGTCCCTCACCCAAGTGCTTCTGAAAGTACTGCCCACGTAGATCAACGATTTCATTTCTCAGATCCCAGCAGGATTCAGAACTCAGTCCCCTTCCTCTGTTCCCGCACTGGGAAGGTTTGAGAAGGGAAGGTTTGGGAAGGGAAGGTTTGGGAAGGGAAGGTTTGGGAAGGTTTGGGAAGGGAAGGTTTGGGAAGGTTTGGGAAGGGAAGGTTTGGGAAGGGAAGGTTTGGGAAGGGAAGGTTTGGGAAGGTTTGGGAAGGGAAGGGAAGGTTTGGGAAGGTTTGGGAAGGTTTGGGAAGGTTTGGGAAGGGAAGGTTTGGGAAGGGAAGGTTTGGGAA
>NW_020885000.1:671871-707407 GCF_003945725.1 Corapipo altera
CAGCCCTGCCCAGCTGTGGGAGGTTTTGAGGTGGTAAAACAGGATCACCCTGTCCATCACCCTCTGGGCACCTAGTGGGCCCTGAGGAGTACAGCTGCCGCCCCAAGGAAGCTGTGGAGGAATGCAAGGAATGGAGCACACACCTTTCTCCCCCAACTTCAGCTCCACAGCATTTTCCACTCACAGGTTTTTTTTCTATAGGGTGAAATTACAGTTTTGGCATCACTCACCTGCCCACGTCCTGCCCATCAGCAAAAGGGCAAACCCATGTGTTGTGGGTTGAGATGCCTTTTCCTGTCATGTAACCTAGCTTTGCCTCCCCCAGTTGGCCACTGAAACAGTAGAGGGCAACTCCCTTGCGTCCAGCAGGAGCCTATAAAAATGCCACATCTGTACATTATTGCCCCTTTTTACCTTTTTTGTGTGTTGACAGAAGCATGTGATGCTCTAGATCACTCCCCATCCCCCCTGCTGGGGTGAGGAGCCGTGGAGGTGTTGGGTTCCGCTGTCACACCACAGTGACTCCACATGTCACCGACACACTGGGCTCATGTTAGCATATCTGGGAGCTGTCAGTCTGGGAACGTGGGGAATAGGTGCCCGAGGTCTCCTGGGGTTTGTTGTTGCTCAGGCACAGCAGCTCTTCCCCCACACTGCTCCTGGGACTTTCCTCTTGTGAGTCCCAGGTTGCAGCTCATGTGGCTTCTTTCTGAGACTGTTGGAGGGAGCTTTTTGGAGAAGTTCTAGAAGAGCTGGTGTTTTCCCTCAGGCTGAGGTGCAGATGGCTGTTCTCAAAGGAGTTGGTGGTCCCTGTGGGGCCTTCTGTGCTGGGAATGCTGCCCTCCATTCCTGCTCCATTTCCCAGGAAGCTTCCCCAGCCCCCATGGCCCTGTGAGATGTGCAGGATCTGCACCAAAAGCAACTGTCTCCCAACAGCCCTGGCCTGAGCTGATGCAGGTGAGAGTGTGGGATTCTTGAGCTCTTCATGAGGATGAGGACAATTCTCAATTCACAGCAGGGAGGGCTCGAGTTAGATCTTGAGCTGCAAGGACAGCAGAGCCCAGGGGGGCTGGGGGTCTCCACTGGCAAAGGCTCTTAGGAACAGTGGAGGGGCAGGCACTGATCTCTGTTCTCTGGTGACCAGCAACAGGCTCAGGGGAAGCTTTGTCAGGGGAGGTTTAGGCTGGCTGTTGGCAAAAGGTTCTTCCCCCAGAGGGCGGTTGGGCACTGACCAGGCTCCCCAGGGCAGTGGGCACAGCCCCAAGGCTGCCAGAGCTCCAGGAGGGTTTGGACAATGTTGTCAGGGGTAGGGTGGGATTGTTGGAGTGTCCTGGTCAGGGCCGGGAGTTGGACTTGATGATGCTTATGGGTCCCTTCCAGCTCAGGATATTCTGAATTCCATGATACCGTGAACTGATGTCTCACAGGTGGCTCTGCTCCTGACCTGGGGCCTCCAGTGACCTGGTGGTCTTTCACATCTGGAACATCTAGGCAGCTACTGCCTCCATAGGGTTTCCCTGGGCACTGCTGAGCCCTGTTGGGGCTGGAACCAAGGAAAGAAGTGCTGGGGGTCTGCAAAGATGACAGAGAGCAGCCCTAATGCCACAGTGAGGGACAGTGAGGCTGAGCCATAGCTTCTGCAGAGGGGCAGTGCCCAACCCCAGGCTGGGGGCCTGCATGGGCTGGAGATGTCCATGATGTGTGCTGAACCTGCAAGAGCACCCACCGCCCTGGGGCGTGTGTCAGCTCTGCTCGTGTGAGGGAAGGATCTGACACTTTTGGGCTGTGGCCCCAGCACTCTCCCCAGCATCCTGGGGGCTGAACATGGGTTTGGAGAGGCTGGAGTCTGCATTTGGAGGGGCTTTGGAAGCCGCAGGGCTGCCAGCCAGGACATGATCAGGCTTACTCGGCACTGGCAGTGGCTTCTCCCGTCAGGAGTGAGGAGTAGCTGCACGTTTCTTCTTGCCAGTGAGCGACAATGAAAAACTGCCAGGAGAGACCCAGGGGACAGTGCAGTGGGAAAGGCACATGGCACATCAAGGGTCCTGGGGAGAAGTGAATCCAGCAGGTCCAGACTGTGGCACAGAGGGGTGGCTGCTGGCTCCTGGCACACCTGAGTGAGACACTGGGCAAAGAAACCCACCACAGCACGAGGCTGGCAGGCAGGGGCTGCCCACACCTGCTGAGTGCTCCTCCTCCTCCTCACCTGCCCTTGGGCAGCCTGTGAGCAGCCCCCCTGCCTCCTGCCCACAACCCCAGGGCCACAGGAGTCCTTGGCTCAGGGATGTCCCCATCAGGGCTAGTGGCCAGTGCCAGGATGGCACGGTCCATGGTACCTTCTGAGCCCCAGCTTGTTCCCAGAGCCCCCCTTGGCCAAGGATAGGGTTCTGCAGCCCTTTCCTAACCTATCAGAGTGGGATCTGCCCTCCTGCCTGGCTCCCCCACTCCCCTCTTTGTGCCCAGGCAGTGACAGCTTTTGGAGCAGCCCCACATTCACGGGGACCACCCCAAGCCGAGAATCGGTGGCAGACACTGCTTGAGGCCAGGATAAATCAGTGGCCCATGTTCTGGGGACACTATCTGGCCACAACCTATGGCCTCAGCAGTGAAGGTTGGGCTGGGGAGCCAAACACCTCCTCCAGCACCAGTGGCACAGCCAGTCTGCCTGGAGGCTGTGGGGTGCCGCAGCAGGATCATAAAATCAGAAGATGGTTTGGGTTGGAAGGGACCTTAAAGCTCATCTCATTTCACCCCTCTGCCATGGGCAGGGATACCTTCCACTATCCTATGTTGCTCCAAACCCTGTCTAGCCTGTCCTGGAACACTTCCAGGGATTGGGCGGCCACAGCCTCTCTGAGCAACCTGCCCACAGCAGCCTGCTGGGAACCATCACCATCTCAGTGGGTTCAGGGTCCTGGGTGCACAATCTGGTGTCAAACATGTCCAGGGTATGATCTGTCACACACCACACAGAGCAAAGGGGCAGGATGGAAACCCCTGGGGCAGCAGGAGCCCTGCAGGAGGTTTGTTCCCCACTGTCCCCAGCATTGTCCCCTTCTGTGCTGCAAAATGTCCCATCTGCTTACAGCCATTGTCCCTCCACATGCAGGTGGATTTGCTGCTGCCTGAGCCCTGCAGGGCTGCACCTGCAGGGCTGGAATGGGAGTTTTGGACTGTCTTGTGATGGGACAGCCTGGAGCTGAGGGATCTCCACCGAGATACTGGTCCTTGTCACTGCCACTGTGAGTGACGCAAATGGGTTTGCTTGTGGGCTGTCCCTGCTCATGGTGGTGTTTGAAGTAGGGCTGAGCAGAAGCAAAGGGCATAGGTTTGGCATTGCCCTTACAGGGCTGCTGGAAGGCTGCTGCCAGCTCAACCTCTCCCCAGAAGTAAAAGAATTGGTGCAAACCCTTTGGCTGGGGGGGGGGGGAAAGAATGGTTCAAAAGGACTGGATGGATCATTCTAAGTTCAAGAGAAGAAGGTTGTGAAGGGTGGCTTCAGGACTTGGAAGGGGCCGAAGAGAGAAGTGGCTTCTTTGCGGGGTTGCTGTGATGAGCTCTGACAAGGGTTGTGCCAAGAGTGATGGAGGAAAAACATCTGGCTAGAAATACCTCTCAAGGCAGAAAGGCAGAACAGGAAGGAAAGGAGAGGGCAGGGAAGGGCTTGGTGGTGAATACATGTTGAAGTGAGATGACCAGGCTAGAGGTGATAGGAGTGGGTCTGGTCAGAGTAGGGTGGCCAGACTGGAGGTGGATGGTGCTGCCCAGTGAGAGGAGCAGCCACCCTGCAGGGCACCCTCCAAAGCACAGCGAGACATCCCCTTGCCTGCCCCACACAGTCATCCTGTGCTGCACCCTGCCAGGTATTTATTTGGGTTATGTAGGTGGCTCAGAGCCAACACCCCAGATGAAGCCTCAAGAGTGTGTCAAAGCAGAAAAATGTTCAGGAAACAGCTTTGCCCTCCTTCTCTGGCTCCTCCCTGAGCCAGGCCAGGTCCCAGTGCAGGCAGGTGGCTGCCTCCTCACCAGACAGCTGCCCCAGCCCTGCCAGGGCGAGCAGGGAGGAATTTGTGGGGCACTGTGAACTGTTTGGCTCATGGCAGGTTGGGTCAGGCTGGCAGGGAGCCCTGACTGCTCCCGCACAGCGGGTACTGCGGGGATGGACCCCACTGAGCCCTCCAGGAGGCTGGGGCTTGTCCCTGGAGTGGGGACCCTGTGGGAGCAGCTCTGGGCACAGTCGGGCTCATCTGCAGAGACAGGGCTGGAGGAAATTCAAATCCTCAGGCACAGGGAAGTCCCAGCAGCTCATGGTGGTGGGTTTGATTTTAGCAGTGTTTAAGATTCTGCTTCAAAATGAAACTCTCTGGTCCTCCCAGCTGTGGGGAGTGCAACCCCCTGATTCATCCCAACTGTTGCTACACAGCCAAGGGGATGGATCCAGAACCCATGTCTATGGCCAGGACAGGGGACAAGCCACTGAACCATGATGTAACTGGTTTATCCATTTGGACTTTCCCCATTCCAAAGCCGAGGGTTTGCCTGCCAGGAGGTGCTGCCCAGAGGGACAGTGAGCAACCCACAGTGGGAGCTGGGGGGGTGAGGAGCTGGCCAAGCTGGCAGCAGCAATGCCACTTCCTTGACGGGCACCTCTCTGGGACCTGCCTCCCACCAGCCCGGGGGAGCCCCGCTGGCAGTTCAGCCCAGCTCTGCAGCCCTTTGGGGGTGAGCTCTGCCTGTGGGTGAGCCCTGTCTGGGGATAGGCTCAGCCTAAGGATGACCCCATTCGGAGGGTAAGATCAGCCTGGAGATGATCCCATTTTGGGGGTGAGCTCAGCCTGCGGATCTTCTCATCCTGAGGCTGAGCTCAGTTTGGGGTCAACCCATCCCGGGGGTGAGCTTAGCTTAGAGATGAGCCCATCCTGGGAGTAAACCCTGCCTGGAAGTGAGCCCAGCCTGAGGGTGAGCCCACACTGGGGTGAACCCAGCCTGGGAGCTAATCTCAAAGTGTGGATTAATCCCAGCCTGAGGTCTAATCCCATTTTCAGGTCTAATCTCAGACCAGTTGCTGAGCCCACCCTGGGTGCTGAGCCCAGCTGAGTTAAACCAGGGAGCTGAGCCCAGTTCTGGTGCTAAACCCAGCCCAGCCCCGCCTGGGTGCCGAGCCCTACCAGCCCCAGAGCGGGAGTGAGCTGCTGGTCCTGGCTGTTCCTCCCTGGGGGTGGGTGCCAGCCCGGCTCAGCACACGAGGATTAGGGGTCCCCCACCCCCGGGAAGGGGCACCGTGCCCCGGGCAGCGCAGCCGCATAATGCCCGGCTTGTTCTGCACTGGGAGCGGGAGCCTCCCGCCCCTCCTCCAGCGTTCCCAGCCTATTCTACCTTATGTGTAGGAACTGGTTTTTCTTCCTGGGCCATTGTTTCCGCTGGATTGGGTAGATTGCTCCAGGCCTCGCTCAGATTTCCTTTCTCACGCTTTTTTTTTTTTTAATATTCCCGTTTTCTGCCCCTCCTGTTCTCGCCCCAGTTAAAGCAGCAGGCGCTGCCTGCCGGGGTGGGGGGTTCACCTCCTGTCGGCTGTGCCCTCTTGCTCGCTGTCATTGTCCAGGACGATGGAGCAGGCTGCAAAACCATGTCCCCTTGCCGGGGAGCCAGCTTTCATATCAGTAAGGGCAGTCTCTGGTGCAGCCCCACATCCTCAGCACTGGCTCCTGCAGAACACTGGGTCAGGGGCAGCAGGGGTGATCCCGGGTGAGGAGCATCCTACTCCCTGGCACAGATTTAAGGCCAGGCTTGAGAAGGGACCCCAGCGCCTGGCAGCTGACCGGGGTGGTGGCCTGGTGACAGTGTGAGAGGGCTATTCTGCAGCTCCAAGGATTAAGTGTGATATGTGTGTGTTCCCAACCCCTAAGCAGCTGGAGGCGAGGGGAGCCTGGTCTGCAGAGCTGCTCCCAGCTCCTTCCCTCCTGCCACACCACACTATGAGCCAGGCAGGATGTCCCGGTGCCTCCTCTACCCAGAGGTCTGGCATGCTGACAGGGAAGGGCAGGTAGTGCTCGGATGGTATCTGGCTCCAGCTGGGGAAGGCAGTGGTCCCCCAGGGGCCTCTGCATAGCACCCCGGGCAGACTTGGGTTCCCAGATAAAAATAGAAGCTGAAACATGACCCCAGCTTCCCGGTTCTGCCTCTGCCCTCACCCCCACATCCCCTTGGGCTGCTGCACTGGCCCAGGGCACGAGCCCGGGGCATCCACAGGGCTTCCCAGGGAAGGCAGAGGAGGGGCCTGGGGACCAGATGGCCATGGAGGAGCAGAGGCAGGCATCCACCTGGCCAAGGGTGGCCTCAGCCACTTGTACAGGGCTGAAGACTATTCTGGAGAAAAGCAGAGAGCTGAGGGCACAGATTCCAGCCAAGCACAGGTCTGAGGGCTAAGCATGGGGCAGGGGGAGAAACCCCTGACATACATTACACAGCTGGTCCCAGGACCTCAGCTGCCAGGGAAAGTCAGAAGGAGTGGGAATAAGGGTAGCTGTTGGTTTAATATGGAATAAAGACAATTTCCTAAAGCTTGTTCAGCCCCAGGAGCCAAGGACAGAGACCCCAGCACAACTGGCAGAAGGTGCAGCAGCAGAGCTGAGGCTTCATGTGCTGTGCTGAGGACACTGGGGATTGGTGGGACCTGGGTCAGGCAGGAATCCAGCTTACAGCACGGCCGGCGAGCACCTGAGTGAGGAAGAGCAGTGCCTGGCTGTTAATGACCTGAGCGTGGGCTCCTCCGCGGGGAGAAAAGCTTCAGCCCTTTGCAGTTTTCAAGACTCTGACTCTCACAGGCAGAAAGCGTATTTCCATGACCTTTTCCATTTCTGGTGCCGAAACGTGATGCTCCTGAAGGTCTGGGGTAGCTTGGTAAGCCAGAATTCCACCTGTGTTTTAGTTTTGGGGTGAGACTCTTTTGAATATGAGCTGGCAGGATGTGGCCCTTTGCTCTGTTCCCAGTGCTGGATGATGCCAGAGCTCGGGTTGGGTTGTTTTCTCCAGCCCTCAGGTTCATCAGCCTCCAGCATCCTCTGTCCAAGAGCTGAGCTCTCACCTCCAGCTGGATAAAACAAAGTAGCTTGATAAAGAGTAGCAGTAATGAGCTGCATTGCAGGGAGCTGGGCCAGTTAACAGGCTCCCTTTGGATGGCTCAGGAGCAGACTGGAGCAGGAGTGTGTGCCCTGGAGCAGCACAGCACAGCTTTGCACGCTCAGGAGGGGTTAACCCTCACCCCAGGGTTAGATATAAAGCACATTTATAAGGCAGGAAGGTCCTGGTATAGGGCTGGAGGAGCAGAAGCACCACAGTCAAGAGGGTGGGAAGAGACAGCTCACACCCTGGCCCTGGCAGCTCCTGGCACAGAGCTCAGCCTAAAGCCAGGGATGCTGTGTAACCTTGTTATGAGGCAGTTATTACTGGTTTGGCTTCGTTATTTAACTTGCTGTGAGCGCTGGGAGCCTGTCCCAGAGCAGTATCCGGCTGTGCTGGGTGCTGTATAAACAGGGCTCGCGGCTACAGTGAAGGTTGGGTCAAGGGTGCTTTGGCAGCTTCAGCGTTTTGGAGGGGCTCAGCCCCCATCTCAGCAGCTCACAGCCCAGCTGGGAGGCAAAATGAACAAGTGAGACTTGAGATGACTGAGAGGCGGCTGGAGGGATCTGCCCGGGGATGTGTGTGGTGGGAGGGGGATTGAGCATCATTTTTTTTTCCCCTGGGAAATTCAGCTTTGCATGTGGGTTTAGATGCAATGTCAGGTGAGATTCTCATCACTACAAAGGCCTTGAGGTACTGAAAAGGGCTTTCAGTGTCACTGACTACCCACGGCAGTGATGGCAAGGCGGTGGCGGGATAGGGTTTGTGGTTGGGGACCTGCAGTGTCTGCACTTGAGGGAGCACATGTGCGAAAACCAGAGATCACACAGCCTGGGCCCATCCCTTGCCAGACGCCAAGCCCGCTCGGATAGCCTCCACATGTTATCCAGGGATGTGCTTGTGCTTCCTCTCCTCTCTTCCCATCCCTGCCCTTCTCCAGGGGAGCTGATGGACAGCCCCCCACAACCCAAAAGTTGTATCTTTGTTCAGAGCAGCTGCAAACTGGGAGGTGACAAGAAGCCAGTGGGAACTGGGGTGTCCTGAAAGGGAGCCAGTGGGAGCTGGGGTGTCCCAGTGAGGAGCCAGTAGGAGCTGGAGTACCCATGGAGCCTCTGGGGCTCCATCACCCTGACCTTCTGCTCTCACTATCTCCCCTGTCAAAGGAGCTCCACTAATCTGCCCGTTTCAACCTGTGGTTGGTGCTCCCAGACAAGCAAAGCCATTGTAGCTGTCAGGTGAGCCTTTCCCAGAGCTTATGCAAATGATACTAATTAAAGGCATTCTTATCTGTTCGATTTCCCACACCTTTTGCCTCGAGGGGGATAGAAAACTTCATGTTTTAATTCCGTATTTCGTGGCAGTTGGAAGGACTGCCTAGGGAAAGCGTTGGGAAATGCAGCAGGTCACTCCTGATGAGAAGAATTGGCTTATGCAAGTGTTGAAACACTTTATTATGCATGAGAAACCTTCCAGAAACGGATGACTAATAGCAAAGCGGGAGCAGAGAAAGCAGTGGGAACGCAGTACCAGGCTGGCATGGGATCCATGTCATTTTACCAGCTTAGCAGGGTTGGGCTAGGTCAGCACTTGCCTAAGAGACCTCTCAGAGTACCTGGCTGACAATGAGGGAAGTGATGTTAATGATTCAATAAACAGAGCCCTTCCCTCTTTGTGAACCAAAGTGCCTCTGGATGATGCCAGGATCCCACCAGCAGCTCTGTTTCTACTGGTAGCATGTTACTGAGCTCAGATGGCCGTAAAAATCCCAGTGCTGGATGTGCAGGCAGGTCTGGTGGAGGATGCCCAAGGTGAATTGGGAGCATCAAGGTGCAAGGTGATGTGGGAGCATCACAGTCCACCTCCCAGCATGTCTCTTGCCACGCTGCTGGCAGACAGGGCTGCCCTGGTGCTGGTGGCCTCTAAAGGCTGTTGTGCGCACCGAGAGCCTTTGCTCCCTTGAAGGACCAGGCTAACACACCCGAGCGTCTCCTGTGCTGCTGCGGTGAGTTTGCTGGTATGCAAGGACAGACGTGGAACCACTTGCAGCAGAACAGGTGCAGCAGTATCTACCTTTATGATTCCCAGGTACTGGTAATCAGAAGATCAGTGAGAAAAGCTCTTGGCATAAAGGGAAAGGAAACAGCCCAGCCAGTTGCTCTCTGAAAATCCCCTTGGAGGGATGACTGTCCCCAGGGCTACACCCAGAGGTGGCCTTTGTACCCAGAGGGTGTGAGGAAGCTCCAGGGGGTTGAATTGCTGAGTTTCTGCTCTTTATGCAAGGACCTTGAAGGTGCTACAGGGCAGAGTGTTGTTGGAGGAAGAGGAAAGTGTCTGAAGGTCAAAGCTGTGCGTGCAGAGAGGAGAAGCTGGAAATGCTTGGGAAAAGTGTGAGAAAATAGACACATGGGCAGATGAGCACGATCAGTTCCAGACCTGTGCTTGGCATCTGCTAAGTTGTTACCTGGTTTTCTTTCACTGCCCTTCCCACCACCTTCCACCTTTCTAGGCACTCACTGCTTTGGATGGTAGGCAGGAGGTCTGCAGAGGCAGATCCATCTACCCATGACTCCAGGGCTTGGAAGCTGCTTGTGGGCAGTCTGTGCTGAGCCTGGGCATCCTGCAATCTGGGGATGTTTCTAGTCTCAATAAGTCCCTGCAAGAAACTCTTGGATGCTCAAGGGCTGTGCTTTCACAACCAAAGTGAGAGTTGCAACCTCCATCCGGAGGAGTGGCCCTTTCACCAGATGATATCCATCTCAGAGAGGGAGAAAGAAGAGAGGGTAGGCGGTGAGTAGGAAAAGAGATATCACGGCAGGTGGCTGTTGAGTAGTCCTGTGATATGGCGAGCAGAAGACGCCCAAGGAATTGTCCTGACATGAGCTGCCCTGAGTTGCCCCGAAGAGTTCACACCAGGCACTGTTGTCCTTTAAAGCAGGTTTGATACACTGAGGATTTCCCAAGTCAGGAGCTCTCCAGGCAGAGGGTTGTGTCTCACTGGTAAAACCCTTGCCAAGGAGATCCCTTGGTGACATTGGCCTATGACGTTTGTCAGCAGAGAAGGAGGAAGGAGCCCTCAGGCCAGGGGCCATTTCAGGGATGGCTCCTCTGGGCAGAGCTCAGCATCACCAACTTCAGCTCAGCATCAGAGAACTTTGGAGATGCATCTTTCAGGGATATCAGAGGAAGGAGCAAAACTGACTCCAGTGCTGTCTGAACTGCTCATGTTCCACATGTTTTGGGTACCAGCCTATGGATGTCCACCCGAGCTCACAGGCCCAGCTTCAGCCAAGCTCACATTGGCTCCTGTGGCCCTTTTGGGTCCCAGAAGGTTTGGCTCCTGTTATGTACTTGAGTTTTCTCTGAGCTTCTCAGCTCCCTGGGTGGAGGCTCAGAAAGAGGATGGGATGCTGAGATGGCTCCAGAACTCCAGGCTGAAGCATCCAGTCCCTCAAGTCCTGGGAGTTTCGTGCGTCACTGCTGGTGAAATCCCCACCCAGGAGGGCTGGGAGAGGCAGGGATCATCCTAAACAAAAACAAGGTGCCGACTGGGCTGCCAGCATTGCAAAAGGGCATCTCACCTGCCTCATTCTCCTCAGCAGCGCAGGCAGGGAGAACCTCACTGCGGGGTGGCTCAGGCTGCTGGGGCTGCTGACAAGCACCTTGCTGGGCTCAGGCACCACAGATCCACGCCAGCTCTCCTGCTGTGACACCACCACAGTCCCAGTCCAATGACATCACTCCTTCTAATCCCCATGTCAGAGCTCTTAGTGGCAACAGCACAGAGCAGGCTGGGCTGCAGTGTCCCTCTGGATGCTGGCCCGAAGTCCTAGGGCAGGAGCACGTGGATGTGGGGGGGATGGTGCACCACACTGGGGTGCAGCACCTTGGTCAAGATGGACAGACTGGCACAGGGAGAGGGGACAATAGTGAGGGGCTGCAGTAGGGACCACAGCTTCATCTGGGATGAGTTGCACCTGCTCCTCTTCCTCGCCGTGGACATGGCAAGCAGAGCCCGGGGGGGCAGGGGAGGTGTCACTGCCGTGCTCCTCTGCCCAGGGAACTTGAATTCGGCACCAGCCTCGCCGCCTCTCCTGCTGAGGGGGTCGGAGCGGGGCCGTGCTCGCCTGGCCGCGCTCACGCGAGCCGAGCAGGGCACAGCGCTGCCCGGGCAGGGGCTGATTCACACGGGGCGCTGGGGGCCGGGTGCCGTGGGAAAGCGCGCCCGCCAGGGCTCCCGAGCGCCGGGATTGCTTCAGCGGGGGTGCAGCCAAGACCCATTTCACAGAGGGCAGAGCAGATCTCGACTGGGATTTACCAGTGACTAAGCATGTGCTGGCACGGGCTGCCCCAGCGTGAGAAAGGCAGGGCTGCTCCTCCTCCGAGGTGTGCCTGCTGCTGCTGCCCCGGGAGCACCGCCCAGGGGGCACCGGGCACCCACCACGGCAGGGGCACTAGGGGCACCGGACACCCTGTTGTGCCACAGGGCCACTGGTGTCAGTGGACCGGGCAGCGTTCTGAGTTCGGGGGGGGGCTGCAGCCCCCCGGCCTCCTCGTCCCAAGCTGGACTCAGCCCTTGCTTTGCCCATGGCCCAGCACCTACACTGGCCATATGGCCAGGCAGGATGGTGTGAGCAGAGCACTTGGCGTTCAGCCTGCTCAGCACATCGTCCCCAGGGCAGGACTGGGGCATGGGCAGAAGCTGCCACCCCCACCCTAAGCCAGGCACAGGGGCTGGGGAGACCCTGAGATGTTGCAGAGAAGCCGAACCCTTCTCTGTCAGGTCATGGCCCTTGCTCACAGCAATTGCACCCTCAGCCAGTGTTCTGAGGTGCCACCAGCTCCTGCTGACTCACCTCGTGAAGATTTTTGGAGGCCACAACTAATCCTGCCATGGGAGATGTGTGGAAACCAAACCTTCCTGAGGAGGAATAGCCATCTCTTCCCCACAGAGAGGCTCCCCACTTCCCTACCCTGAAAACAAATGATACGCACAAAAAACTTGCTCCACGTCCCCATGTCGTGACACGGAGACACAAAAGGCTGTGGGGAACTGTGTCCCTAGGCAGGAGCCAGGCATCAAGCCTGATGCCACCACTGGTCCCTGCAAGGCCAGGCAGGGAGATGGGAAGAGGAGCTCAGCCCAGCCTATGGAGATGGCAGACTGCCCCACTCACTTCATCTCTTTTGGCTCATTTTGGCAAGACATTAAAAAAAATTAACTGCAATTTTTTTATTACAGCTAATTGGTGTTGCTGCTAAGTGGCTTATCTGGCTCCTGAGCTCACCCCATGTTTTTGGGAAGCTGAGGAGGGTGAAGGCCCAGAGGCTGGGAGATGGTGTGGGGCTGGAGCCTGGCAGCAAGGGCCTGGCAGCCCTGGCAGGGGGGGGAGTGCCAGCCTACCCCTGGGCTGCCAGGCATCTCTGGCCCAGGAGGTGGGCTGCCCCTAGTTCACAGCAGTAATGAATTTTAGAGAAGCAGAGAAATTTGTCTGAGATCACTGTGCACCCAAGTATGAGCCAGGAGCCCGTGCCTGGTACGCTGGCACTGCTGCTCAAACACCTGACAGGCTCCAAGTTGCCAGGGCTGGGCATCCTGGGGGATTTGGTGTGTGTGACAGAGGGCAGAGGAGCCTCTGCATGTCCTTGCCAGGCAGGGAGGGCTGGGGAGGAGGGTGCTGTTTGCCCTTGGGCCCCTGCTGTACCATCCTGGCTGGCAGCTCCATGGTCAGGTGGTTTGGGAGCTCTCTGAGAGCTTCTCACTCCCCAGTGCTGCCACCATGCCCAGGATGTGCTATCCCATACCTCTCCAGGCTCAATGCCCCTCTCTGGCATGCAGCCCCCTCCCCATTGTCACTATCATGGCCAGTGAGGCCAGCACATGACCCCAGGAGCTGCCCACCACCTCTACCTGCCTGCTGCAATCCCACAGGTCCCTGTGAGCCACACAAGGGTTTGGGTGCCTGTCAGGGGGTGAAACCATGGCTCCAGGTCCAGCCCATGCAAGCTGGGATGTCCTCAAGCCTCAAAGGGACCACCTGTCCCACAGCACCAGCACTGACTCCACCACTGAAGGTGACAGGGACTGGAACACGACTCTGGTGGCAGCATCATTAGGGTCTGTCCCATGGCTGTAGGTGACAACTGTCCTAAAAGGAGTCCATCTCTCTCTTTCCCTGCTCATCCTTGGATCTCTCTGTGCTCCTCTTCCCTATTTCTGAGCCATCTTTCAGGATGGGTCTGGCCCAGCTGATGATTTGCTGGGCTGGAGCAGCAGGACCCTGGGGACCCAAGCCAGGCATTCTTTATGGCCAAAAGGGATGCAGAGTATGTGCTGGTTTTGTGGAGGCTGCCAGTGCGAATCACCTCCTGATGCAGGGCAGAGCTGGGATATGGTGGTGAGTTTGTTTCCAAACAAAACATCCCGCCCCCATTGTCCTGCAGGCAGCTGTGTGGGAGCAGGGGCATCGCTGCCCCGCGCACTGAACCGGTGCTGCTCCAGCTGTGAATCAGCAGAGCCGCCGCCGGCCCGTGCCGGGGCCCGTTTGGAAGCTGGAAAAACCCTTCTGGTTTCAACAGGCTCTGGAGCAAAGCCCCAGGCAGGGAACTGATTTGTTCTGGTCAGCAAAGCTGCGCACCTCTCTCCTGGCTTGCCTTGAGTGCAGTTTGCTGGGAATGCTCTGCCAGCAAAAAACAGCCCCTAAAAACAAACAGTTGATGAAAGGAGTTTTGGCACATCCCAGCATCCAGCTCCTGGCCCAGCAGGGATGGAAGAGGAGAGGGAAAGTGTCGGGGAGCTGGCTGCGATGCTCCCGGGGAGATTTAGCTGATCACTCTGGGTGAGTGTGTTCGGCTGCACCCTGTGCTCAGCCCAAGGCACTGTCTGTGGGTGCTCCTCAGCAGTGGGACTTGGAGAGCTCCTTGGAGTCCAGCACCCAGCACGTCCAGGCACTCAGAGACCTCTATGGGTACCTTTTGGCAAACCAAAGGTGGGGTAGAAAATGTGACTCAGTGCTCACAGTGCTGCAGCAGAGCCAGGCTGAGCCCAGTATGGAGCCAGCCAAGAGTCCAGCGTGTCTCAGGGTCCACAGCTATCCTCCCCATCTTCTGTCGGACAAGTGAGAACAAATCTTGAAGCCACAGCCCAGACTTATGAGTGTCTGCTTGATGCTTTAAGGCAGCCTCAGTTGCTGGTGTTTATCTGGCCAGGGAGTAAGAGTGGGCAGCAGTACTCTCTGCCTGGCACGGAGACGAGCACCATTACAGGTGGAGTGGCTCTGGAGAGGAGGTTCCTGGGGCTTGTGCCTGGTGCCCCCTCTGTGCTCAGCAGGATAGGCCTTGCCCTGTTTTCCCCTGTAGAATGTGATGGCAGCTACCCAACCTGTGCTGGGGGTGCCCAGTGTGGATTTGTGCTCCGGGCAGGCAGGAGGTGCCTGAGGAGCACAGTTGCCATCTCACTGATCTCCACCTCTCTCTTCTCTCAGGTGTGCAACTGCAGCAAGTATCTGAAGGTGTCCCGGGAGAGGATGAGGCAGCTGGTGGAGGGCAGCAAGCAGGCGTTGCAGGAGCCCAGTGCAGGTAAGCTGGGAGTGATGGTCTGACCCCAAGCCCCTCCCTGTGCCCTTGCCTGGGACTCACTGCCCTGGGCAGAGCAGAACCATTCCCCTGGGGCTGGAGGTTTCTCAGAAGGCAATCAGGTCCCCTGCCACCAACCTGCCACTGAGTGCAGGCCTGCAGAGCTCTTCCAAGTCTGGTTCATGTCTCTACCCTTGCGGCCCTGTCCTGCCCCATGAGGCACGGGGTCGTGCATAGGATTGCCCAACCTGGGGGGTTGGTGACATGCAACAGTGGTTCAAGTGACAGCCTGAGGCCATCACTACCTGAGCATGTAAAACTCAGCCTGGGTGGTGAAATGCCTCCTGGCTGGGGCTGCTCAGGTGCCTTCCTCACCTGCCCAGTGCCTCTTAAACTAGGTCAGGCTGCAGGGAGGTGAGTCAGCGCTGCCTGCCCAGCCAGGCTCCAGCGGGCTCTGGGGAGGGAAGGCTCCTCCATGCATGCCCTGAGCTGTGCTGACCCACACACACTGCTTCCCAGAGGGAGACCCATTTTGGTGGCAAATGACACCCACCCAAGGCACACCAGAATGGGAACATGCCCCCGTTGCTGCTTCAACCCAGCCTGGGCTCTGCCACCAGCCATTGTGTGCAACCCTTGCCATGCTTCAGTTTGCCCATCTGTTGACAGCAGAGAGCAGTGGGAAGCAGTGGCTGCTGGGGACTCCTGGCCAGCTGTGGCTTTGCTGGAAGCTGCATGTGTGGCTCTGGGGGTGAGGGACGTGGTGGGGCAGCTTTTCTCATGGTGCCAGCAGACTGGGAGCGCTGTGCCTCCCCAGAGGCTGGGACATCCTCCACAGTGGTTTCTCTGGTGAGGGCACTCACCGTGTGTGTACCCAGAGACCAGCTGGGCCAGTTCAGCCAGTTTTAGAGTATGGGAAATAGAAATGCTGTGGTTTGTGTTCAGTGTGTGAGTCGTTTCCCCTTCCCCATTCTGGATGGGGATGATGGAGCTGGGATAGTCTCACACAGCACTGTGGCTCCTCCATGCAGACTCTTCAGGGACCGCCTTGCTCTAACCTTTATACCCCCTCTGCAACACTCTGTGTCCACATCAGGCCATGCAGCCTCTTGCTGGGTCCTCGTGTCCCTGGGGGAGCCTCATGAGGAAAGACCAGGCGGGACTCCTGTGCTGGCCATGTCCGACATGACCTTATCAGGGAGCATCCTCCACCCTGGAGCAGTCAGGGAGAGGGACAGAAGGTGCCACAGCATCCCCAGAAGGTTGGTGGAGACATGAAATAGAAGCCGTGATTCCTGGGCAGGTGGGCACAGCAAAGCAGTGGCACCCACCTAAAGTGAAAACCCCTGCGGGCTTGCCAACAGGGTCTGCTGTGCCCTGGGGCTCTTGCCACCCAGGGGTTTCCATTTCTATTTGGATTTTGCTCAGAGCTGCTGGGATGGTGAGCATCAGTGTGAGCTTGACTAGGTTGTCCCCAAATGTCCCACTTTTGGTCAAATTTTGTGAAAGAGAAGGCTGTGCTGACAATGTCCTGCTATCACATGGTAGGGACAGTGGTGGCAGTGGGACAGCCTGGGCAGCCACAGAAGACCATGAGGAAAATCTCAGTTGTTCCCTGATTTACTTTACATTTTCCTTCTGGAGGAGTTGGTGGCAGGGACCTACTCTGCCCCCAGCTGTGGCTCAACACATGGTGTGGGGAGTTCAGCACCCACAGCCCACATCAGAACTGGCCCCTGGCCCCTGACTCCAGCCTAGGCCATGTCATCTCCATCATGTCACTGCACATGGATTAATCCCCAGACCATGGCCAGGTACTGCTGCTTGAAAGGTAAGAAAATGCCTTTTCCCTGCTCCTGCTTCCAGGCAAAAAGGGATCCTCCTCTTATGGGGAGGAGCCTATGAGTGCTGGGGCAGATGGGTGATGGGGATGGATCCTGCAGGACCACCTCTCAACACAAGCCTACGGCTAGCCCAGATGCTCCAGAGTCCTGGGGTCCATCTGCAGCCAACCTCAGGCCAGTGCTGCTCAGTTAGGCTCCTGGATTCTTATAACAGGGCTTCCAAATGAGGAAGGGCCAATTATTCATCCTGTAATAGCTCACTTTTTCTTGGACCTAGGGCTCTCAGAGGTTTTAGGGAACATTTTCCCTGACACAGCCACAGTTTCCCTGCATGAGGGCTTTGATGGAAGGGCTAGAAATTAGTTTCAGGCCCTGATAGCTTTGCCATGTGATGCCTTTTTCCCAGTGGGATGCTCTGAGCACCCCGGGTGCCTGGAGCAGACTGGAGCTGGGACAGAGAGAGGAGCAGGGCTGTCGGTCACCACAGGGCACAGGCAAGACCTTGCTGGAGGCATTGACAGCATGTGGCTCCTGAATGACCCAGAGGGATGGGCTGTGTCACAGACTCTTCTCTGGCATGGGGAAGCTTCTTGCTTTGTCAGTGCAGTAAAAACAGCTGGCACGGTGCCCCAGTGCTTGAGGGGTGCTCTGCCAGATGAAGTCTGGTCCCTGGGAAAGGCGAGGATGTAGCACATTCCGTCGGGTTGGGATTCACCAGAGGAGGCTACTTTAATTGTAAAATCCCCCCTTGCCATCTAAAACGTGCTGCAAAAGATGAAAACAATTGGTCCTGCTTCCCTTGGGTCTGTGCTGCTAGGCAGGCACAGCAGAGCCTCTGCTCCCTGCTGGAGAGTGGCCGGGAGTGCTCAGGGACACTTGCCCATGCTGGGTGAGCACCTCCCTGACCAGCTGCCAGAACCAGTTCTGGAGACCAGTGAGATCTGCACTACCCAGCTTCTCCTCCAACACCACATCCTGCAGGTGCAGGATACGTCCCAGACAGCCCCACTGGGTGGCTGGAGGAGCAGCCAGAGTGTCCCTGCACTGGGTACCAGGATGGTATTGGGCAGCTCGAGCACTCACCTTGCCCCTGCCAGCCTGAGCAGTGACTTGGGGTTTCTTTCCCCTCTCACTCTCAGCTCCACTACCAGCCTGGGGAAAAGTGGGCAGAGACAGCACAGGGCAGGCAGGAGGAAGAGCTGCAGAACACGGTGCGGGAAAGGCTGTGCAGCAGCAACCAGCCAGGGTGACACCAGGAGAGTGCCAGGTCCCTCCTCTACAGCCACCACACTGGGACAGCTGAGGGCTGGTGAGACCCGCTGCCCTTAGCCAGGCGCTCAGCGGGAAGAGCCCACTACACATCCACAGCCTTAAGACTGGGTGCAATTTTTTTCCTTCCATGATTCCCTGATCTACAACATTTGGCTTTGCTGTGAGCATCACATTCGCCTTATTGCCATGTGGGAAGGGCAGGAGGTTCCTGTGCTTTCCCGGGAGCACTCTCATACCCATGGAGCCTCACTGCCTTATACCAGACCCAGTGTGTGGGAGAGGCCAAGGCACACCCAATGTCTCAGGCTGCTCTGAACACTTCCACAGGGAAAAGGACAGATTCCTGGAGGGTTGCACTGCTGGATCCCAGGGGGTCCCCAGCCCTTTCACCCTCAGACCAGGCAACCCCATACAATTAAGCTGTCTTTTCTCCAGGGCACAACGGGATGATGGGAGCATCCTCATGTCCCCAGGTGGAGCAGGGATGGGACTGGGAGCTGCAGTGGCAAGACCAGCCAGAAACACCCCCCAGATGGGTTGTGCTCTACCAGCTTCCCCTCTTCAGCAGAGTTTCATTTGCTCATGTGGAAAATCACAGCTGAGCTGGAGACCCGGTGAAATTGTCATGGCTGCAGGTTTGCAGAGCTCTGCTGTGCCTGCTGACAGGAGCACTGTGCCCAGCATGCCGTGGGAAGGAGCTGGGAGCCATTCGGAGCAGGACTGTTGCTGCTGCCTGGCACTGGATGCAGGATCTGGCAGGGTTCTCTCCCACAGCAGCATCGGGAGATGAGAGCAACTGAAGGTGCCTCTTGCTTGAGCTCATCCTCCCTCCTCCGCCCTGGGAACATCTTAAGATCATGGCCAGGCTACTGCAGCCCAGGTTGCACAATCCCAGGTCCTTTGTCCTTTGTTTATCTGTCTTATCGAGGAGGAAAAGATAACCAGGCATCTTCAGTGCCCTGCAATCAGCACATTTCTCAGGCTCGTAACTCCTCTTATCAGGCTGATCTCTCACCACGGCTGAGGTTTCCCATGCACCTTTGTACTCCAAGAATGCTCCCAGGTCTGCTTCAGCCCTGTGCGAAGCCTGGACGCTGTGAGCTTTCTCCCAAACACCCCAGCCCAGGCTGAGGCCAAGCCCCCGCACGCGGTTGTGATGATGCTGGGTGCAGCTGGCGCAGGGCTCAGTGCTGGCACAGGCCTGCCAGACCCACGGCCTCTCCGGAGGCAGCTGGAGCTGCCAGGTCCTCACCTGAGCCAGCCTGGACAGGCACATGGCTCCTCGTCCCAAGGTCTTGGTTCAGGCTGGGTTGACACAGAGGGACCTGGGCAAGAAACAGGGCCTGGGGAGCAAGATTTTGGGCAGAAGTACTTGGCACCCCTGGGAAGTTGGGCTTACCAGCCAGCACCCTGACACTGAAACCCTGGGGGTGCCCAGGGCTCACACGTGTGGGGACGGGTTGTTTCCAGCCAAATCAGGGCTGTGTGGGCTGGGAAAGGGAAATGGGCACTGGTTCAAAGAAGGTTTGCCCTGATCCTGCTCTGTCCCAGCTTTCCAGGCCCTGCTGTTCCCCCCCCTCCTGCCGTGATGGGTCCCAGTGCTGACCCAGCACTCCGGCATTGCAGCCAACAGAATGGGTTGTAGAGACTACAGGTCACCGTGTCACCATCACAGAGGCCTTTCAGTGTGACCTCCACAGTGCTAAGGGACCTTCTGTGGGTGGGGATGTGCATCCCCCCATCCCTGCCATGTCCCTCCCACTGGGCTCAGCCCCCCATCCATGGGCAGGACCTCACAGTGGGGCACATGGAGCTGTGACTCCTGCCCTGTCCCTGCCTTGAGACAAGTCACCTTGCCCCTCACAGCCTGCCTGTGGCAATAGCTCAGGGTTCATGTGGGACCACCAGAGTGACGGCCTGCAGCTGTGGGGTCTGGGGTCCTGGGTGCTGCTGTGCCCTTGGGGCTCTGTGTCCCCTGGCGTGAAGAGACTGTGAGTTCCCAGGCACCAGAGCCCATGCAGTGCCCAGAATGTGAGATGTGCCTTTGGCGGGGCTCTGCCTCACTGTCTTGGTGCTGGTGACTGGGGACTGAAGGAAGAGGATCCATTCCAGGCCATAGGGCTCCTGCTGCACCCAACCTGTGGAGCGTGGGGCCGCCCGGCTCTGGGGCACACGGCAATAGCTTGAGCACAAAGCAGGCTGCTACAGAGGTGAGATCCCACTGCTGAAGGTGGCCTTGCTCAGCCCAGGGTGTGTTGTCCTTGCTCATTCCTGATGCAGAAATACTGTGTGCCCCTGATGCAGGAATGGGATTAATTCCCATGGGCAAGCAGGGGTGGGCGGGAGGTAGCAGTGTGAGTGGGCAGCACATGCTAGGCCAGGAGGAGATGGCAACCAGAGCAGGTCTGCCTGGTTGCGGACAGTGCTTGGGGGTAAGGATGATCCTTGCTGCCCGTGGAGCTCTCCAGCACTAAAACGTGTGGGTGCTCAGCCCCAGGGTGCTGGGGGGCTGCAGGGCTCAGCCCACCCATCCGGGTTCTGTCATCCCCGAGGTGACCCAGGCAAGAGGCAAAGGGGTTTTTATTTTCAAGATGTTTTATAACAGGATTATTAGTTCCCAAGAGGTGTTTCGAATCGATTTGGTAAGGAATGGTTTTCCTTTCTCCTCCGCGGGTATGCAGTGGAAATCCAGCCTTTGGTGTGAACCTCAGAGAGCTCTGGAAGCTGAGGATCTGACAAACTCCCTGCATGTTGAAAGGACATACTGAGCTCCCCACAGCCCCATGCACCCCACACATGCCCTTTGCTCCATCTCCATCGTAACTCCAGGGTGTGCAGCAACCAGGAGAGCTGGGCTACAGCCCTGGGGGAGCCGCAACTCCTCCAGGGAGGGCTCTGCCTGTCTCAAAGGGGAGAAAAAAACTTCCTTCAAAAAATCCCCCCTTTCTCCAGGAAACCCCCGTTTTTCTTGGGGGTCCAACCTTTTCCCAGTGCAGTTTTCCCATGTGCCCGGCTGGTATCCTGTGCCTGGTGCCTAGTGGCCCTTTAACCACGGCGGTGAGGGGAGTGCAGGCATCTTCAAAAGCCCTGGGAAGAATTTGGTGGGAGGGGGAGAAGGGGTTTTACAAGCTCCCATTCAGAAATGGTCACTTTGAAGTGATGTAGCATTCTCAACCCTTTGAAGAACCACAATTAGGAGGGGGCTGGTGCAAGCAAAGGCAGAATACGGGGTGACCATCACAGCCTTTCTCTCCCCAGACTTTTAAGAGATGAACTTTCCCTCCCTGCCTGCCTTTTTCCCATGAGCCCAGGAGGGTGGGATTGGGGTGTTTGGGGGAGCTGGAGGTTTCTCACCCCCTGTGCAGGGAAGAAGGGGTCTGCCATTGGCTTTGCCCACCAGCAGCAGGGCAGCAGAGGGAGCATGTTGGAAGGGAGAGCAAATTGCTCAGGACCCCTGCAGGCACACAGAGTGTTGGTGTTCCAGTGCTGTGTCCCGGACAGGGAATTCTTTAGGCTCCATGATGAGGAAAGTTGTTGTCCATGGGTGCTTAGTGCTGGCAGCATCATTTCTGTTATGGTTGGATCTAAGGCTGATGTCCGTCCCTCCAGGATCATGTGCTCGAGAGCAGGGACAATGAGAGAAAAGGGTGCCCAGGCAGAGGCCGCCCTGTGTCACCATCTAGCACAGGGCAGAGGGAGGCAGGAATGGGGCAAGGACAGAGCCCCTGCTCCTGCCATGGGGATCTGCCATCTGCTGACAGGCTTTGTCCTAGAGGAATCCCTGGGAAATGGGCTCCTCCTCTGTGTACCTGCTCCAGCTGTCTCAGGAATCTCCGAGAGCAGCCTGGGTGCTTCACCACTTGCCAGAAATTGGAGAAAATGGGAAATCAAGGTCACTGTTTTCCCTCTAAGGATGGATGCCACTTCATGTCTGAAGCAGATGCAGGAGATGAAGGAAAGGCCCATCTACAAGTGAGGCCATGGGGCACTTGCCCATTCCACAGCGATGGTGAGCCTGACTCTTGCCCAGTGGCTGGGATGGGGCTTGGGGCTGCTTCCCCTCGTGCTGTGGCAGCAGATCAAAAACTTGTGCCACTCATGAGTGTTGTGGTGGTGCAGGGCTGGTCTGTAAATCCACCCTGAGAACATCTCCAGTGACAGCCATGACCCTGAGGGTGGCTGTTTGTCTTTTGGGAAACAGGGGTGACTGTGTCCCACCAGCTCCATCTGGTCATCTCCTCTGGGGAGGTGTGGAAGGGCTGGGGGTGCTCCGGGGAGCACCCCTGAACCAGGGGCTGGTGTGAGCTGAGCCTTCCACACCCCTTCTGGGCTGCAGCTCTTTCTGCTCCAGTAGTGGTAGGTCCAGACCCTTCTGGACAGCCATGGGGTGGTTCTGCCAGGATGGGGTGGCTCTGCCAAGATGAGATGGCCATTTCAGGGTTGTCCTCAGCCTTGCTTTTCCCCACGATAATCCCAGCATATCCCAAGCTCCTGACATCTTTGGGACGCAGGGAAGAGCCAGCCAGGAATGCTGGTGTCCCTCTCTGTCCCAGGTGGCTCCCAATGGGGTCCCTGTGATCCTGGAAAGGGCAGGCTGGACACCCCAGAGCTGGCACTGGAGTGATGCAGGATGCCCTTTGTTGTCTTAGTTGGTGCCTGGGCAGGACAGTCTCCCCCTGCCAAAACTGAGTCATCCCACAGCAATAACTGCAGCCTGTCCCCAGCTACCAGGCATCCTGATGGATGGGAGGCAACTCAGCCCTCAGCTTCTGCTGCCTGGATCCAGCGACGTGCCGTGTCCCTGCCGCTGGCGTGAGAGCCTGCACTGAGCTGCCAAAGCTGCCAGGGGGGTGTGGTACTGGGTGTGCCATGGCAATGATCCCCCCATGCTGGGGGCATGCAGGAACAGCTCGTGGGACATGGCCCCACATCACACCCCACAGTGTCCCTTGTGGGACACCCTACGGTGGTGTGTTTGTGGTGGGAGAGGGGGGGTCACATATGGGAGATGAGGAATGAGGCCACACATACCCCAAGGCGTCGTGTCCATGAGCAGGTCAGGAGAGTCATGGGTGTCATGAACAGCACAGACAGCTGGGAATGATGGTGGTGGTTTCATCTAAACAGCAGTAAGGGCAAACTTGCTGTTGGTTGTCCCATAACACAGCCATGGGTGGGGGGCCCAGCCCAGCTCGGAGAACAGCCCTGCCTGACCTACGACAGGGAGGAAAAACCACTGCACCCAGTACAGCAGCAGCACTGGTGCAGTTACCAAGACGAACAGATCCCAGGACACGGCAGAGGTGCCACGCTCAGGGCAGGCAGTTGGTGGATGCTGGTGACCGCCCCTTCTCCCAAATTCATGGGATACTCCTCCTTGGGATGCAGGATAGAGCCTGAACCCCCTGCAGGTATGATGGGCCCCTCACAAGGGTCGCTCACATGGATGAACACAGACTCTGCTAATCACAGCAGTGGCTGATGTCATGTGCTGTCTCCTCTCTCCACAGTCTGCCCAGGCAGCCAGCTGTGCGATGTCGCCGTGCCAGCCCGTGAGACAGCCCAGCCCGGCTGCACCACGCACGGAGAGCAGCCAGAGGAGCTGGAGCAGCGAGGGGCAGATGCAGTGCTGGGGGGAGGCACAGTCCTGCAGGTCGGTGCCATCCCCCCCGGGGTGCTGGACAGAGCTGAGCTCACCGACTTCTACTGCTGCTCCTGCTGTGGGAAGGTGTTTTGGGAGGGGTCCCATTTTGGACGTGTAGTCTCCCAGTTTCGGGATGTTCTTGTGGCCTCAGGGGATGCACAAAGCATCTATGAGCTGAGCTGAGGGGGGATGCAGGGGCTTGACAGTGAGACTGGGAACTACGCAAGGAACCTCAGCGGATTTTGGGCCATGGGTTTGCAGTAAGAGGCTGGAAGCAGGGGGGCTCTTGTTTTGGGATCCACCATGGAGCACTGTCACAGTTGCACTAATGGTTTGCAACAGCCAAAAAACACGTGGCCTCCACGTGATCATTAAAGCAGAGGTAGCTAGGGAATGAACCCTTTGCTTTATTTCTGCCCCTCTCCAGGCTGGGCATGGCAAGAGGGTAGCAGAGCTCTCCAAACCAAAATCACCACCCCAGCAGCGCTGACCCCATGGCACCCTCGCCCCAGTACCCCTCTGCCTGGTCACTCATGGTGGGGACCCAGGAGCTGCGTCCCCAACAGCAGCACAGGGGAGAGCATCTCCAGTGCCTGGAGTGCTCCCAGCCTGTGGGACATGTGCCACACCACAACCAGTATCCTGCTCACCCTGATCCTGTTCTCCCAGCATTCCTCAGAGGCGATCAGTAGGTGCAGGAGTCCTGGGGGGCTGAGCACTTCTGGGCTCAGGGAAATCTCTGGGTGCACCACGATACCCACTGGCATCCACATCCGACTGTGGTGGGATCTGAGATGCCTCAGCAGGGCCGGGCTGGTCCTGGGGGGTCCCAGTGGTGCCAAAGCTACAGCCACCTGCCTCCCTGGGGTGGTCCCTCAGGACACCCACGTGCCTGAGGCTCTGTGTGGAGGCAGCAGGACTGGCAGTGAGGCATGTGGTCCCACCACTTCCAGCAACCAGTGTCACTGGTGGGACTGACCAGCACCCAGAGGAGGCTGCACAAGCTGTGGAGATCCCAGGAGAGGCAAGGAGTCCAGGCAGGCCTGTCCAAAGCTCCAGGCACTTCTGTTGGGTGCCTCCAGATCCAGGGCCAGGCTCATACCACTTCACCCTACAACAGAGGAGTGTTTGCAAAACTTCCCTTCTAATCCAGGTTAACTTCCAGGCCCTGCTGTTATTGCTGAGAGGTCCCGAGGAGCTCTTGGCTGAGGTGTGACATTTTTGGGCCAGGGAAGCACCTGCACTGCAGGACTCACTTTCCCTCTTCCAGAGCTCCTGGCCACACAGTGCCAAGGGGTCCTTCCCCCCCCCCCCCAGGGGACATCTCACCCTCCAGCTCAACACTTTAAGAAAAAAAAATTAATTTTTCCACTTTAAATATCTCTCTTTCCACAAGACCCTGTCTGAGCATTAATTAAGTGACCCTGAAATGTGACTGTACGTACACTGTGCCCATCCTCACTCCCTAGTGGTCCTAGGTGAGTCCTGACCATGGACATGACCCTCTGGTGACACTTTCCATGGCCACAGTGTGTCATTTTGTCCCTGTTTCCATCAGAAGATGGCAGATAACCCCTGTGCCCACCCCACTGTCCCCATCTACCTCACAGGCCTGCCACCCGCTGCCCCTTGATTGCTGCCATGGAGCTTCATCCCTGTCAAGTGGAAGCATAAAATAACAGCATCTCCTTCACCAGTGATGAACAAAGTCGAGGTGGATATCAGTGTCACTGTGACAGAGGGGCTGTCACCACCTCAGCATGCACCACTGGCCCTGCACATGAAAGGTCTGGACCCATTTTGGGAGGACAGGGATGCTAAGCCTGGCCCCTTCCCATTGGGACGCACAGGGGTGAGAGTCAGCTACAAGATCTGTGTTTCCCAGGAGATTTGGGGGGGGTTATTCCCTCTTTCCCTACACTTGGTTGGCAGAACTCGGAGAGAAAGCCTCCTCCATGGCTGAGAATCACCATCATCATCATCACAGCAGTGTCTGCCAGGGAGTGGTCAGCAAGAGCCCCAGCCTCAGCCACTGCTCTGCCCATGGAGTGATAGACATAGGGATCACATCTCCTGCTGCCAAGGCTTTGGCTGTGTGGGGGTGCTGGATTTGAGGAATTTCTTAAAAGGCTCCATCTGCTCTCCTCTCCTTTTCCTCTCCTCTCCTTCCCATACAGTCACAGACAAGGAAGGCCACGTCTGTTCCCTCTGATCCCCTGGCCCTGGGGTAGGGTCTGGCCCCATGGAGCCCCCACAGCCCAGCCTTGCCATGGCACTGCCCAGGTGCCCCAGGATCATTCATTGTCCCAGGCCAGTGGGTGCCCAGCACTGGAGCTCACCAGCCAAAACCAGTCTTTGAGCAAAACCTTCCCTCACCACCACCTTCATCCCTCCTTTCCTATCTCTCTTAGTTTATGCTGGAGATGGCTGCTGCTCCTAGAGATGGGCAGAAGAAAAACAGGGATTTTCCCACTTGACTGGAGGTTCCTGGACCCTGGCACACCTTCCTGAATGTGCACTGACACCTCCAGCCATGGGGATTGTTTCTCCTAATGGGATTAAAATGCCTGCTGCTCATCTTGTCCTCCATGGCTGTCATTGTTCCATCCACTCTTTCCATTTTTTTGTCTTCTCAGCTGTCTACATTTTTTGCACGTAATCTTGAAGCAATTGTCTTTCACTTCCTGGTTTTCCAGCCCTGTGCTCTCTCTTGGTGTTAATGTGTTTTTCTTATTTCCCTCTTCATCTAAAATGGAAATTTCCCCTTCACTTTTACCCCCAGGTAATTTTTATCATGTTTCTGGTACAACAGCTTTGGGTCAGGCAGTAACAGCAGGGGACAAACTGGCACCATCGCATGTACCTGGCCTGGTATGCTGGCAACTGCTTGTAGGCCTTCTGGTCCTGGAAAACTGGCACATGGAGGGACCAAATATCTTCTCTGTTGGTGATGTTACAGTTGGCTGGAGACACAGACCCTGGTTTTATGTGCCTTGGACAAACCTCTGCACCTCTGGGCCACAATTACCTTGTCCTGAACCATCAAGGTGAGCTCCAGGACTGAATCCCGTGTGAAAGCAGAGCTTTGGCACTAGGAAACAGTACTCATGATAACAGGTTTTCTGCCTCTATGTCATGGGCAGATGTTTACAAATTGTCCCCAATTCCTAATGGCAGCATGGGGCAGCTGAGGTGCCTCTGGCCTGAGCTATATTTGGTGCTGTGACATGACAGTGACCTTGCTTGGACATGGACACACTTGGATGGAGCTGCTCCCAGTATGCCAGCTGTAATCTCAGCAGTATAGGCCATGGCATATGTTCTCATCCATCCGTGCCACCGACCGTGAAGCTCTCCATCTCTGCATCTCTCCATCCCTCTGTCCCTCCCCATCCCAGCTCAGGGGCCTGAAGGCTGCCTGAGGCTGCCAGTACAGTGTTCTCCTTTAAGCCCTTCCCAGATTCCTCAAGTGTCCGGCCTGGGTGGCAGGAGCACATGGGATCCCTGCTGAGGAATCCTCAGCACCCACCTGAGGCAGCCACTGCCCAATGATTGCAGATGCTGTATCTGGCCCCTCAAGGACATCCTGCCACTCTCAGCCTTGGGCTGGTGCTCTGGCTCTGGGAGTTTTGCTGTTGTCCCTGTGTGTCCAGGTGATCTGTTCAATGCCTGGAAGCAGGATGTTCTTAGGTTCAGGTTCAGAACCCTTGGTGCTCTGCCAAACATTGGCTCCTCCAGTGCATAGGCCACCTTCTTCCTGGATGCCACTGGAGTTGCCATGTCCTTATGAACCACCAAACCCCCAGCTCCCTGGAGCATGTGGGGACCTTAAAGAGTGTCCTGTGAGCAGGGGGTGAACCAGGCTCGTGCTTTGCCAGCAGCTCCTCTATGCCAGCCACTGGTGAGAGGTACCAGTGGGATCACTGCAGCCGGTGAGCGAGGGACTGCCCACACCAGAGGCTGAGCTGCCCAGCCCCCTGGGCTCCATGCAGACTCAGCATGCTGCTTCTTCAGGAGTCGTTCTGGGATGGCAGAAACTGAGGATAAGGCAAAGCAGGAATGATCAGAGCCTTCCGTTGCTGGCCCATGTGGTGAGCGGTGCTTTGTCATGCTGTGGAATGTTCATCCAGAGTGGGACGAACCTCTCCAGAATGGGAGGAACCTGTCCAGACCCCATGTGGAGGAAGCTGCTGGGTCTCATGGACATCTGACCACCCATGGGCACTTCTGACCTTTGCTTGCTGGGTTTTCCAGAGCTGTGGTTTCATATCTGTCTGCCACCCCTTTCACTGCAGAGGGGAGCTGATGGGAAACAGGGACATGTGGCCCTGTTCCTCACCTGGGGACAGCTGCCTAGAAGAATCCTTTCCCTTCTGAACCCTGGGGACAGTAGGGTCATGTCCTTGACACCTCCTGGACTTTATCTGCCTGCCAGCTCCATCGATTTTGGGGAGAGCTTTTGTGTTTACAGCCAGGGCTGTGCTAGGGCAAGGTCACCACTGTGGGACTTTTTTTAGGAGACCAACCCAGGGCAGACACCAGCAGGTCATGTGTACCTGTGAACGTGGCATGAAACAGCTCCCAGAGGATCCCATCCAGCTCCTGGGGACAGGGGTGGCAGCTGTGACCCAGCACAGCACCTCTCCCTTCCTGCTGCCCACAGGAGGTGATGCTGTGGTGGAATCTGTGCAGCAAGGTCACCTCCAGTCATAGACACAGTCAACAGCAAATTCCACATCCGATCAGCCTTGAGGAGCATCCAGGAAGTAATAAATTGTCCAGTTTTGAATGGTGGATACAGATCAAAGGGAATTAAAGGAGCTTTTTAATCACCCAACAGTATTGTTTCCCTATCTGGTTGCTTAAAAAAGAGATAATTACAAAATCCCATTGTCTGTGTCATACTAATGTTTAACATTTATTAGGGCAGTAATGAGCCCTCCATGCTTTTATGGAGCCATTTGGTCCTGCGTGGGAAGGGCAGCCCCAGCAGGGATGGGGGCTCTGGGTGGGCTCCAGGAAACCATCAATCCCCCAGGTGTTTCACCTGTGCTCAGCTCCTGCCCTTGCATGGCAGGTTGTGATCATGGGGGGACCCTGGGATAAAGCAGCACTGGAGAAGGGTTTTATTGCTCATGAATGAGACCTGACTGAACAGCATCCATCCTTCAGCCCTGGGAAACCACACGATGCATCGGATGTCAGAAGGTTCCTCTCCTCTCCTTGTGTATTCCTGCACATCCTTTGGAGCTTGATGGGGACAAGGTGTTTGACGCTCAGGCTGGCTTTAGTTTACAAATGAATATATCAACATTGTTCCTCATCAGGCAGGAATGCACTTCCCTCCCTTCTCCCCCACCTTATCCCCCATCCCCTTCCAAGCAAACTTCCTTCCTCCAGTAATCTGGAGCGGAAACCTCGCCGCATATTTGACCGGCTCACAGAAACCAGCTCAGTTTTCCCTGGCGTGACTTTGTGCCTTGAAGTAGTGCTGGTCAATCCCTAAGGCAGCTGGTGAGACAGGGGAGGAGGAGAAGGATGAGGGCTGTACTGCTGCCCATCCTCATCACGGAGCCGCTCTTCCAGCCGGATGCTCCACTCGAGCTTCCAGTTGCTTGGCTGCCGTTTTCAAACAAACTGTCGTGTTTCTGGGCACGGACCCAGGGCTGAGAGCCCTGGACTGGCTGCAAGCTCAGACCCTTATGCTGCCCCACACCATGAGCCGGGGGTCACTGTTGCTGGCCCCTCGCTGGGGCAGGGAGAGGAGAGAGGTGTCAGTGCCACACAAGGAGGGACAGTTGCATTGGTCAGGAAGTTGTTTGCTCTCTGGGAAATAGCCTGGGACCGGACCCTTCCCATCAGCCCGCCAATATGTGGGCACAGCTCCCAGGCAAATGAGCTTACACGCGCTCACCAGGCACGTCCCACAGGGGCTATGGCCACATTACCCCCGAGCCTGCTCAGATCCCAGGGATGTCCCCACGGAGCAGTCACCAGGTCCCCAGGCCAGCCCTAGTGAGCTGTAATGTGTCTTTTGGGGTAACTATGCAGTGGGAGCAGTGGGGTGACATATCCCCATTCCTACAGCCACTGCAAAGGAGTGGCCACACAATGCAATCAAACAGGTTGCCCAGAGAAGCTGTGGGTGCCCCAGGCCTGAAAGTGTTCAAGGCCAGGTTGGATGAGGCCTGGAGCAACCTGGTCTAGTGGAAGGTGTCTCTGCCCATGGCAAGGGGTTGGAATGAGCTGGACTTTAAAAGTCCCTTCCAACCCAAACCAGCCTGTGACTCCATGGTAAGTGGCCCTGGGGACCACATGTCTCAGGAGATGGTCATCTACCAGCACCAAAACACTGCACTAACACTGTATTCAATCCTGGAGATCATTCTGATGGCCCAGGACAAGGTAATTATGGCAGGAAGGTTGGCCTAGGGCACATGAAACCAGGGTCTGTGCCTCCAAACAACTCTATCAGCACCTGCAAAGTGGATATTTGGTCCTTCCACATGCCAGTTTTCCATTACCAGAAGTCCCACAAGCAGCTGCCAGAGCACCTGGCCAGGGACACGTGAGGCAGAGCCTGGGCTGGAACCATGGCAGTTTGGTGCACGTGTTCTCAGTGGCCAGATGGATATCAGTCAAGGCGATGTCTCAGTATGACCTGGCAGCACTGGGACACTGCTGCAGCTGGAGACCCCTGCCTGTGGCACTAGGCAAGAGTTCTTCAGCTCCAAGCACATCCCAGTTCGTAGCCTTTTGCTCCAGGAGCATATTTATGCTGTCAGATGCTGAGGTTGTAGGCTACATCAGAGGAGCTGCATTTCCAGCAGGATAAGGACTGACAAGATGGGGCACTGGAATGGTTAAAGGCCAAGCTGCAGTGAGACAACCCAAACTGCACAGCCCAGCACTACGTCCTCCAGCCCACGGACACCTCCACCTGTGTCTCCCCCGGAGGACAAGGATCACTTGTAGGGCTATGACCTACAAGTGAGTAGGTGCTTGAGGCTCGCTCAGACTTTAAATCCTGTTTGTCACAGGCTGGGAAGGAGGGACCACGCAATGCAGCATCCTTAGTGGCATCCATGGGAAGTGGCAGTCCCCAGACCGTGTTCCTGCAGTGGTCCCTGTGATGGGGGTGTCCCAGGAGGATGCCTGGGGCCTCCCCTTGTCCACAGAGCTTCCCAAACCACTTGTAAGAGCTTTGCTAATGATGCCATGCTGCCTGCAGAGTCCGTGGGGCACTCACACATGTCCTCACTGCAAGACCATGAGGTTTCCCTTACAAATTCTCACCATTGGCCTTAGCAGCTCTGCTGGAAGGGGCTGCAAGGTCCCAGCCCACTCGGGCACTGTGTGCGTGCTGCTGGAAGCTCACAGTGTGCCCATGGGGGGAGTATGAGGCCAGTCCTACGGCCATGTCCCTGCTTGTGCCCCACTGCAAGCAGAGCAGCTCTCAACCATACGGAGGGAGGTCTTCCCCTGAACCCCCTCGCATTCCCTTTCCTCCCACCAAAGATGAATCCGCACAAGGGAGACTGTTCCCACACAGCAACCGCAACCCCTCGGACCCAGGTGGTCTCCCTACGTCCTCATATCCCACATCCCCGCGGCCGGGCGGGCGGCATTTGTCGAGCCCCACGTTTCCCCACCGGCGCTCCGGCAACCGCTTTGCCAAAAAGCCGGGAGGCAAAGCGCCGGCGGGCCAGCGGCGGAGGAAACCTTTGCGCTTCCTCTGGCTCCGGGGAGCCGAGCGGGAGGGCGCTCTCCCTCGCACGCCTTTCGCTGGGGCTCTGCGCTGGGAAGAAAAGCTCCCGTCTTTCCCACGCTCTCCGACACATTTTAATGAATTAAGTGGGGGCACGCCCCCTCGCCGCCTGCCCCGGATCCGTCCCCCGGCTCTCCGGCTCCCTTCAAGGAGGCCTCCGGGGGTGGCTGGACTCTCGCTGCTGCGTCCGCCTGGTCTGAGGACGGGCACTGCCCGCTGGGATTTTTGGGAAAGGGTTGCTACATGCCCAGCCCAACGCGCCCAGCGCCGGGGCGGCTCCGAGCCCCGCCCGCAATGCCGGTGGCAGCCGGTCCTACTCCCTCCCGCAGGCTCTCATGAGTACGGGGAAATTTGGCCGTCACGTCTCCTAAGGAGGGGAACGGTCATGCCTCTCGGCGTGACCGTTCGCTTAAGGCATCGCAGCTCCGGGTCCCTTCCCCACCTCCCGCTACGTCTTCCCCCTCGTCTCAGAAGAGAGCAGATAAATCACTGGGTGGGAGTACTGGTTTTGCAGGGCCCCATGGAGCCAGGACAGGGGCCGCCGGCCCCTCCGCAGCCCCTTCCCGGCCGGAGCCGTGCGGGGAGCCTGGCCCGGCCGTCACACCGCTCCCAGCTCCTCTCCGGTTACAGAGCTGGGTACAAGCTGAGGTTGAAACGCACCGTTTCAGAATTTAATTTCCTTTTTTTTTCCCCTCTGCTTTTTCACTCTTTTCCCTCCCTCTCTGGCCCCATTCCCAGGCCGAGTCCTGCCCCCACCTGCCAGCCCCGAACATTTGCATGGCTGGGTCCCTGCCCGGGCTCTTTTTCTCACCAGTGTCACTGGCTAACGCAGATTTGCTTGCGAGGATGTAACTCTGGCCAAGCCCCAGATCGGGGAGGTGTGAGCAATTCCCACTCTCCCACGGCTCGCTCACAGGGCTCCACACCTCGCAGGATATGGCCTCTAAATGCACAAAATCAGCTGTCACGGGATATTTAGGAGTGGAAAGGAGAGGACGAGCCGGGTAGAGCAGAGCCCCGACCCTCAGGCCATCGCACTCAGTTCCGGCAGAGCTGCCGTAGGACCCGCTGCCTTCTCTTTTCCAGCTTTGCCATGATGGCTTTGCTGGGATTAGTGCCAGAGAACAGTCGTGGGCTGTGGTGGCTCCCGCGCTCCCCGCTGTTTGCACTGCCAGGCTGTGCCGGGCCCTGGCACAACCGGAGCTGCCGTGAGTCACCAAGAGTCACGGCTCACCACGGCGAGTGACACCGGGACAGCAGGGCAGGGATCGCCACTGGTGATCCCCGCAGCCACCATGGCTGGGGTGATGGGGACAGAGCCACCACCTCCTGCCTGGAACGGGGCCCTCGCAGGGAGGGACAGGCAGAGGTGGCTCTTTTCCGCTGTCCTCAGGCAAACCTGGCTCCTGCACAGCCTCCAGGGCTCCAAGCCCTGAGCCTAGCTCTGTGTCCTGCGCCAGCGCTGTGGCGGCCCCGCGCCTCAGTGGCACAGAGACATCCTGGGAGAAACTGCAACAGCCACAGGAGAGCAGAGGAGAGCCTGCAGCTCCTGGCCGCGGTCACGTCCCAATCCCCCTTTTTCCATGAGAACAATGGGCTGCAACGTTCACATTAGAAAGGTGTGACTGGGAGAGCTCTGGCCTAGGGAAGCCAGTGAGACCAGACAGATGGAATTGGGATAGGGGTTGGGATGAGATGGGCATAGGTAAGGAGATGTGGATTGAGATGGGAATGGGGATAGGATGAACGGGGATTGGCTGGAGATGGGGATGGAGATGAGTAGGTGCATGGGCATGGGATGAGGATGGAGACAGGGATGGGATGGAGATGGGGATCTGGACAGGGAGATGGGCATGGATATAGGGATGGGTATGAAGATGGGAATGGGGTAGGAGTGGGGATAGGGATGAGAAAAACTACCTGTAGAAATGGACTTAGAAAGGCAGACCCTTACAGGAAGAAAAACAAGAGCTGCTTTACCAAGTCCTTGCAGCCAAAAGCAGTCTGGGATAAGGAGAAGGACCCAGCTGGGGCAGGAGGCGTCCCCGGCTCCTCCAGCTGCTGGGAAAAGCCACAGGAACAGGCCGTTGGGCAAATCGCACTCTTAGCTCACGGCCACTGTCCTCCAGCCATGTGGCAGACAGCTCCAAGATGGCATGTTTCATCAGCTAGGGTCAAATTTATCAGTTGGCTGATTTCTCTCTTTGCCTCCCCAAAAGGACACACCAGCAGTGCCAGGTGACAGCAGCTTGCCACCCAGCTGCCCCCGTCGGGGCTGCTGTCACCTCGGTTTATGACACACTCCTTCATCTCTCCCCGCACCTCCCGTCCTTCTACAGTTGACCAAATGCCCGGCGGAGGCAGAGGGAGCTGGCCCGGGAACGCTGCTTGCAACCCGGACCCGCCGTTTGCTCCCCGGGGACCAAACGGGCACGGGGGGGGGAAGGGGAGGGGCCCTCCAGTACCGTTTCTGGTTGATGCAGTGTTTTCAGGTACCTTTTTGCCCATTTTTCCGCCTTCCCGTAGCTCCCAGTGCTCCCGCACCAGGAATGTGGTCCTCGGCTGGGCAGCGGGTCCAACCCCGGATAAAGCCCCAGGCAACAGAACTGAGTCACTCCAGCACTGGCGGGACATAGTGGCGGCTGCATCTTCCCTCCCCAGATCAATCCCACTCATAGGTCCCTGAAACCCAGTGCAGCTCCCACTGGGAACCCCCAGAGCGGCCAGACCCCGCAGGCTGAACCTCCCATCCTATCCCGGTTGGCTTATGAGAACACAAACTTGTAGCAATCCCGTGTCACCCCCAAATTGGGAGTAACCGCAGCCCCTTGATGACCCTCATCGGCGGAGTCCCGAGGGATGTTTGGGGACGGGCACAAACCAGTTCCAGCACTGCGCTGCAGTGAGCGGCGGGGCTGGCTGCGCCCGCCTGGCCGATCGTGCCCAGTGCCGAGGCTACCGCTGAGCCGGGTTGTACTGACCCGGGCTGCGCCTAGCCAGGATGTACCGAGCTGAGCTGTCCCGCGCCGGGCTGTCCCAGGCTGGACTGTACTGGACTGTCCCGAGCCGGGCTGTCCCGGGCTGTCCCGGGTTATGCTGGGCCGGGCTGTCCCGGGCCGGGATGGACTGGACTGTCCCAAGCCGGGCTGTCCCGGGCTGTCCCGGGCTGTCCCGGGCTGTCCCGAGCTGGGCTATCCCGGGCTGTCCCGGGCTGTCCCGAGCTGTCCCGAGCTGGGCTGTCCCGAGCTGGGCTATCCCGGGCTGTCCCGGGCTGTCCCGAGCTTGGCTATCCCGGGCTGTCCCGGGCTGTCCCGAGCTGTCCCGAGCTGGGCTGTCCCGAGCTGGGCTATCCCGGGCTGTCCCGGGCTGTCCCGAGCTGGGCTATCCCGGGCTGTCCCGGGCTGTCCCGAGCTGGGCTATCCCGGGCTGTCCCGGGCTGTCCCGGGCTATCCCGGGCTGTCCCGGGCCCGGAGCGCCCCCGTCCGCCCCCTCCCGCCTTCGCAGCGCTCGGGCCCCTCCCGCTCACCCTCCTGGGGGGCGTGTCCTCCCGCCGAGTCCCCGCCCCCCGCCGGCCGGGGCCAATGGGTTTGTGGTGCGCGGCCCCGCCCCCGCGGCCGTGCCATTGTTATGCAAATAAAAGGGCGGGTAAAAGGCGCGCGCGGCGCCAGGGCCGCTCCAGACGGGCGCGAGCGGAGCCAGCGCAGCACCGAGCGCGGCGGCGGCGGCGGGGCCGGGAGCGGCCACCGGGACCCACCGCGACCCCAGCGGGACCCCCAGCCCCGGCAACACCGCAGCACCGCCCGCCCGCCGCCGCATGCCCGGGGGGGCGCCGCCGTCGCCGTCCATGCGGGGCGGCGGGGCCCAGGCGGCGGCATGAGCCAGAGCGAGGTGTCGCCGTGCGCGGCGCCGCCGCCGCCCCCCAGCCAGCGGGTGTTCCAGGAGGCGGTGCGGCGCGGCAACACCAAGGAGCTGCAGTCGCTGCTGCAGAACATGACGAACTGCGAGTTCAACGTCAACTCCTTCGGGCCCGAGGGGCAGACGGCGCTGCACCAGTCCGTCATCGACGGCAACCTCGAGCTCGTCAAGCTCCTGGTCAAGTTCGGCGCTGATATCCGCCTGGCCAACCGCGACGGCTGGAGCGCTCTGCACATCGCCGCCTTCGGGGGCCACCAGGACATCGTCCTCTACCTGATCACCAAGGCCAAATACTCCGCCGGCGCACGGTGATGCTGGGGCTGCTCCCCCGGTGATGCCGGGGCTGCCCCCCTTTCGCTCCCTCGGTGATGCCGGGACCGCTCCCTCGGTGATGCCGGGACC